>NW_008662686.1:36635-37297 GCF_000695815.1 Acanthisitta chloris
ACACACTTTTGGGATTGTGGGGTTAAAGTCAGCTATGCCCTGCAGACCTTGTGTGAGACACCTCTACTCTGATTGGAGGGGCTGTGCATCAAGGTTACTGACTGCTTTGAGATTTTAAAAGAAGAATATAGTTTTCAAAAGCCAAAGGGATTTCTGTCTCCTGCGGGCATGGGGCTTCTCTTTGCTGGGCCCTGCTGTGAATGTGACAGCAGCCCTGCTCTGCTCAGCAGCCCGTGATTCCCACTGCCTGCTTATCCTGGAGAAAGGGACCAGCAGGTGTTGCAATGTGGTCTCAGAGGACAGTAGCTGTGGGGCATTTTGCAGGGGCCTGTAGCCCCACCTGAGTAATGTTTGAAATTGGGTGGGACCCTTCATTTCCAAGAATGGTCAGTCTTACTGAGTGGGGAAAATAAAAAATAATTATAATGCTTTTTTCCCCATCCTTCCTGATCCACAAAACAACCAAAGGAAACCTCTCCACACCATGAGGCCACCTGTCTGATTCCCACGTCCTGACTTGGTAGGAGTCTAACCAGCAAATAATCCACTGGTGGATCTGATGGATCATCTGCTTTCTGGGTACAAGTACAGTCTTCAAGACTTGAAATACTGCTGTACTCAGTACTTCTAACACTTAAGCTGTTTATAACCCATGCCCTTCT
>NW_008662686.1:37344-40012 GCF_000695815.1 Acanthisitta chloris
CCTGAGCACTTCTGTTGCAGTTCTACAATGCTGGCCTCAACAGATCTCTTGTACATCAAGAATAGCTTTGCAACCCTTCCCATCAGAGTAAGAGAGAAAATAAATAAACTCGTATGGGCCTGCACATGCAAGAGGCGTCCATAAATCTGCACTAGGTGTTTGTACATAAAGCACAAACAAAAAAGAGAAGGAGAGTAGTTACAGCAGTGTACAGAGTATGTCCAGGCAGATTAAAATAGCCTGCCTTGGTGATAGCCTTCTGAGAGTGGATGACACCAGCTTAGCCTGTCTCACATGTTTTTGTTTTGCTGGATGCAAGCACAGCAAAGGAAATGGCAACCGGAGCTCATCCCACCACTGCTTCACAGCTTCACACTATAAATAAGGTATCGAGCTATTGCTCCCACCAAATTCTTCCCTGTCTTCCGGTCTATAGCAGTGTAGTGTCTGGGCTATGTATAGCATCAGCTCCTTTGCAGTATCTGGTGTTTTCATTGAAGTCCTGGCTCCTGGATTCTGTGATTACATGGGAGACTTTGCTTTTTTTCTGAGAAAAACAGACCTGTTAATAGTTCAGATGGCAGAGAGAAAAATTTAAGATTAGAGTCTGTATGCATTTAAATAGATGGAGCTGATCTATTTTGTTAAGAACTTCTTATGGAGAAAAATGTGGTTGTTCCAACAGCGAGAATCTTCTGAGGAAAATATTTTGGTACAGGTTTTTATTTTCTGATCAGGTGTATCAAAGCAACTATACAAATCATTTCAGCTTCATATTCCCAGGCTGAGCAGCAGGGTTCATTTTAAAATATGACAAGAACTTTCCCCTTCCCAAGTTACCTTTCCAGTGGCAAAACAGATTTTTCTTGCTGGAGTTTTTACTTTCTAGATTCATGGTTTAGATGCGATATGCAGTTTGGAGATTGCTTCTTTTGTTTTCTGACATTTTACTTCTGATTCCCCACTGAGAATGACTTGGGAACACTGAGATTTCTGGCAAGTGAAAGTTTCTCTTCCTTCTCCTGCACTGCCAGGCTGACAAGCCAGAGGGTGAAGAGAAGTTGCTCCAAGCTCCAGGCAAAATGTCTTGGTTTGGAGACTGTGTATGAATGTTTAATTCTTGGTGCTGGCTGCCAGTAGAGTCCAGTCTCCGTCCAGGTGAGCTCTGTGAGTCCGTGGAGGTAACCCAACAGCTCCCCCTGAGACCTCTGCCTGCAGAATGTTTTGATACAATGGCAAAGTGCAGAAGATAAACAATTTCCAGATTGCAAACCCCACAAGTGTCACTGTTCACATGCCACCCACAATGGAGATTAAACCACGCATGGAAGAAATGTACTGTTCATCAGGCTGTAAAATAGGTGGCACAGATGTAAAGTCTGCAACATCCACACTTGAGGTCAGGTGGGTTTACTCGGGAAGATGAGTAATTTCTACTGCTCTCAGAACGGGATCCTTCAGCAGCTGAGCTCACCTGGGGGCACAAGACAGCTCTCCTACAGGTCACAGGCCTGAGCTCATCTGGGAAAAGAAGAGACCTCTTATCACTGTGTGCTAAGCAGCAGCATTGCCTATGCTCTTGCCCTGTCCATTCACTCCAGCCATGCCTCTAAGGGTCCTTGTAGTCCACACAGGATCACACCTAATTCTTATTCTTCATGAGTTTACTGTGATTGCAGCACTGCCTGGAGACCTCCAGGGAGATGCTGGTCCTACTGCTGGAGCCGTTGCATATCTCCAGGGCACCAGATAGGTCAGGATCTAAGCAGACAAGATAGATGCACAGTGCAGCAAAAAGAAACACAGTGACTCCCATTTCAGAGGCAGGAGAAATGGAGCAGAAAAAAAAGATTAAGGCCTGGACTCTGGCCGAAAGTTTTGCTGATGAAAGTTTGAGTGTATCCATGAACTGGCAAATTCCCTGGGTGTGAGTGAACTGGGCAACAGGGTCAGGCCTCCCACTTTGCAATCCCTGGCTTCATTGCCATGGAGAAATATTTGGGTTCAGCACATCTCGGGTGGGCAAATGGCTTTTGCTCCCCGCTGCTCTTAATCTGCTATTCTGGCTTAATCCTGTTGCCCTGGGAAAGGCAGAGCTGGGGGTTTGCTGGTGTTGGTTGGAGGTGTCCAGGCCCATGCAGGCAGTGTGAGTGCCACTCACGCTAAGAATGAGGTGCTGGGGATAGGGAAGATCTCCTCCTCCAGAGAAACATGGGGATGCCATCCAGGATGGCCTGGAGAACTTGTTGATCTGCCAGCCTCATGGTGTCTCAGAGAAGGAGTGAAGGAGGCAGCAGGCTGCATCAGCCATGTGCTGGAGATGTGAATTCAGCTGATCTCTTTTTGGGTGTAGCAGGAGTTTACATGGGCTGTGAGGTGCACCAGTCTGACAGGAGGTCAGAGCAGCCTCCAGAGTATGTTCCAGCACCCTCTGCACGACCACTGTCCATCCAAAGTCACCATCTGAGCCTTTGGGGAGTGGGGATGGATGACAGAAGACAGCCCGAGGTCAAAGAGTGCTGTGCCATGCAGTCTGGGGGGAGAAGAGGAGGACAGCTCAGGAGCTGACGCAAGAGGATGCTGCTGTGAGTCAGAGGCGGGATGATGTGAGCGCAGGGCTGGAGGCAGGGGGGAGCTGCCAGCGCAGCCTCCCGGCGCAGAGTGCTGA
>NW_008662687.1:0-7939 GCF_000695815.1 Acanthisitta chloris
CTTTTTTCCCCCTTTCCTCTTGGTTGCAGATGGATCCGTCCCCTTCTTTAATTTTTTTTTTTTTTCTGGTAGTGGTTCTCCCCCCTCCCTACCAGGTCCCGTCAGTGGGATGAGACATTGCGCCCAGCTGCGGGAATTAATATGCAGGGGGACAGAAATTAGATCTGCACAAGCCCTTTGCAGATATAATCAGAAAACGTCAGCTCAGGCAGCAGGCAGCAGCTTCCAAATCTAGGGAAATAATATAATTGGGAGAAAAGGAAAAAAAATAAAACCCAAACAAAAAGCTAAAATCACAGACACTCACAGAATAAAAACAGTCAAGGGAAGAAGCACATACACATGCACACGTTTACGGAACCGCCGACACACATGCAACAAAATCCAATAAAGCAAGAGGAGTAAATGAGAGGGGGAAAAAATTTTTTTTAAAAAAAAAAAAAAGAATAAAGCAATGGAGCTTCTGCCTGAATGCAGATTAACTCTGAGGTCAAAGTGGAAATGATGCACTGTGCTGCAGCACAGATTAACACATGCGTGGTGTCAGCCGGGGTGCTTTTTAACCTTTGATTACACATATGCAGGCAGCCTGGATTTTCATTTTGGAGGCGAGAAGGATTTGGCAGGCATAAAAAAGGAGGTTGGAAGGAAAAGCTTGCCCTATGCTGCTGAGCATCCTCATTTTTCTAAACAGCCTGGAAATCGTGATTGCAAAGGGGGAAAAAAAATGAAAGGATGGATGGGGGAGTGGAAAAGGGAGGGATGGTTGTTGCTAAGTAACCCAGGAAATGGGGAAAGCAGCATTGGTGGAGTCAGTATGAATGAGGTGATTTAGTGTGTGATAGGATTAGGGGGAATATGCAAGGTTTTTATCTCCCCTCCCCCTAGTAAAATCAGGCTGCACAGACACAGGAAACACTTCCTGACCAGAGGGGAAACACTATATGACTGTAAAAGCTGAAGCTTGCCAAATTTTGGAACCAGAATCCCAAGTTCCGTTGTCCAAACATGCAATTTAGCAACTACTAGTGAAGTAAAAAATTCAGGAAATCTCATGATTTCCCTAAATCAGAGCACCTCGGTCTAAAACAGGATCTACAAGAACAAATTTTTTTACCTTCCCTGTTTTTTCTGCCTAAACCAAAGCAAATATAGATAGCAAGAAGCCTCCCCAATGTTGTTTTTGAACTGGGATATAAATAGCCAAATGTAACCATCAGGAATTGGGAGATCTGCCCCAACACTTTCAGTTCAAATCCCATCTTTATAAAACTCAAGGGAGAAATAAAGAAATAATTCTTCTAAAGAAAACTTAAATGAAGAGAAAATGAAATGTTCCAAATAGAATAAAAGCATCAAAGTTTCCCTCTGGACTGAGTCTAGTCTGAACTAAATTTGACACTTGGATCCTGCTCAAACCTTCCAATACCCAGAACAATCTGGTAGATCCCAATGTCCAAATACAGAATTAAATTTATCCATCAGAAATAGGTAGCTGCAGCAGTTGCTGTCCCACAGTCTCTAAAAACATAGATCCAGCCTTCAGCCACAAGCTAATTTTTTCTCTTTCCAAACACAACATATTTAATCCAACAATACATCTTGGCCCCTGAATAGTTCTGTGATAATTTCAGCCAATACCTAACATTGTCACTATATTTTTATCAGTGTTTCCAAACAAAATACCAAGTTACATACCTAGTTATGAATATTTTTAGTCAATGGTCCGATTCTTAATTAAATAATTTCATCGACTTGTGAAATACAGCCACTTCAGTGATAGAAAGCTATAAAATATTCCAAATGCTCTCCCCATATTGCTCTTGCTCTCAGCATATATGTGTGTGTATGTACATGTATCTATGTATGCATGTTCAAATATCAACATTTACCTGTGGTTCACTTCATTACCTGTAAACATGACACTTTTGTGATTTTATTGCTGTCTCTCATGTCAGTTCTCACAGTGTTCCTTTGAAGGCTAAAAATGTTGTGCATATTTTGATAAAAGAATCAAAACTGTTGATAGCTAAGAATTTGAACTGTGCAGTTATTGTCTTAGCTACAACAATTGTATCTGCTGTAACAAGGCAGCTCTACTCTGCAATTTTTTTAACTGAAATTTTGTTCCATAGCAAAATCTTTCATATCCTTCGTGACCTAAAATATTCCCTAAACTTCCTTCAAAATTGTTATGCATTTTCACTTGAGCTTCCACTCACTATTCTTGAGAGAGGCAATGGGGTCTACAATAGAACAAAACCCTGCTGGTATCAAATCTGTAGTTTTTTCCAGGCTTCCCATCACATAGAGGGTATGTAAAAAAGAATTAGATGCTGTAATATTAATCTTTGACTGCTCAGAGTGCATTAACATGTAGATACCATTGAAATATTATTCCTGTAGGTACCTGTACTTTCTCTTCACATTATTAATTGGTTATCAGTGGGTTTTGATGGACAAGCATATTCTGGAGATTGTGTAGATTGCTCTGCATATTAAAAATTGCATCATCATATTGTGATCAAGTTTTCATCTTAGATGCATCTACTCTAATTTTTTTTTCAGTTACATGTGATCGTCATTTAGGCACCTGGTTAGGTAGTGGGAATTAGGATCTTCAGCCTCTGACACAGTCAGTGGACCACACAAAGGCCAAGTCAGGTTTTCCAGTGATCCTAGATAACACCATTTAGATATCAAAACACTTGACCATGATGCATAAAATTTATCCACAAATAATCAAGTGATACCAATTTTGGCTATAAGTAATTTCAAATGCAAAATTGTCCTTGCATTTCTTTGCAACCTTGGCCTGCGGAAAGAGAAAGCAAA
This sequence comes from Acanthisitta chloris, assembly GCF_000695815.1. NCBI lineage: Eukaryota > Metazoa > Chordata > Aves > Passeriformes > Acanthisittidae > Acanthisitta > Acanthisitta chloris. The sequence goes on from NW_008662687.1 coordinate 2,836, forward strand.
CCTAGGTTTTATGCTTATGGCATTTCAATGTTATAATCTCGATAACCTTTGCTAGGAAAAACTTTGTTTATCTGTAGCAGATAGAACTGCCATGGAAAACAAAAATGTGACAGGCTGTTTTCTATCTGAACACACGTTGTCTTTGAAGCACAGTGTTCTGCTTTCTGTGCCCACAAGCTCAGATCAGACACTGGTGTGTCTGAATTCCATCATAATAAATTATCACAAAGGACCAAATTTGCATGAGGACACTGCCTGGTGTGAAATGTTTTCCTGTCACCTTTTGTGTGATAAACCAATCCCACATAGTAATTTGCCCCTGAGCACAAATGTGGTATCTACACAACAAATGACTTCAAGTTTTTTTATGGAAAAAATGTCTTACGAAGAATAATTAAACACAGAAGTGATTATTCCAAAAACATGTATTCTATATCAGACCAGAAAAATATTCATAAGAATATCTTGGTATATTTTGGCAGACAACTCCACTACAAGGGGGTTCTCAGCTCCCATGGATTTCCTTAGGTGTCTGTATCTTTAAGCTCAAAGAAAACATGGCTCTTCCTTACTCTAAAATTTTTTTTCCTGTGTATCAAATATTGAATCCTACATTACAAAAGAAGACAAAATATATATCTGAAAAAGCAAATGCAAAAATAAGTGTTATAAAAGGTAGATAAAGTAAAAGAAAAAAAAAAGGATGCCATCAATGTTGATATATTGCCAACTACCTTGGCAATGTGGTACCAAGTTATGGTAACAAGTTGTTACCACATGTTCTATCTGGAAGTTCCTTCTGTTTCAACTTGTAATTCCTTGTGTTGCTTTAGAAAAAAAAAAAACCAACCAAAACCTCCCAAAAACCCAAAACCCCCCACGAAAAATAAAGTGCTAATTTCACTATCTCTCAAATGGCAAAAGATTTGGGTAGAAGTAACTGGTTTCTATGGGTTAAGGATGTTTTTTTAAACGCATAAGAAGGAAACATCTAGGTAGATAAATTCTCTATAGTGATGATTTAGAAGACCAAGTCATGTTTTGATGCTTAGAAAAATGTATTAAGTGTTTCAAATTATTTTTATCTTAAAATAAAATATCCTAGTTATGAAAAGAATATCCACATATTTTGAAAAAGAGCTTGTTTAAAGCTACATCTAAATATGTATTTGATGGTATTAGTAAGAACATTGATAACATTTTGCTTTCCTCCAAGATTCTCCTAGCATATTCTAGGCCTGGGTAAATAATCTTTGAATAATACTGAACCCCTGAGGAAAATACTATCCAATATAAAACATTTCTGAGATGGAATTCTAGGATTTTATATAATCTCTCATTGTTTCCTGTGGCATATCTTCCAACACATTTTTCTGGTCATCTATAGGTGTATAAATGTATATTAAGAATTGCAAACCACTCAAAACAAAACTCGAAAAACTCTTAGAAGAAAGGTGGGTCATGGTTTTGTACATTTCTAACTGTAAGTGTGTTCATGGCTGTGTGTGGGAAAGTGTGTGTGTTTTCCTATTTGCATATAATCTCACTGCTAAAGAAAATTCTGTACTAGAGCAGGAACTTCCAGGTCTGAGCACTTACTGCAAAGTCAAGGACCTGTGGGTTGACTTTTCTTTAGAAGACCCAAACACCAAGTTCTCCTTTAATCCATGGGCTCAAAATACTGCTAATTTGTGAAGGAGTGGTATGGAGGTGGAGTGAACAAAAAGTATGCTGCACTAAGTGCTAGACTGAAATAATAGTTTAGAGATGATTATTGACTTCTTACACTAAGTGCTAGGCTGAAATCATAGTTTAGAGATGATTATTGACTTCTTAATCAACATAAGACTAGGACCTTTCAAAGAGCTTTTTAAATCAAACCTAACAACATTATTGTGACTGCACAAATGTACAGATTCACAGCACCACAAAGTAGATGAACTCAAAACCATAGTGCACAATGTATCCAGATACAGCTCTGTGTATTTTGCCAAATGCAACTTAAATCTAATTATTTGTAGTTCTAAAATTGTCACTTCTTAATATTGAATCTCACTGCTACTTTTCCCTGGTAAATATTGGATGGAGTCAGTCAAAGTGCCTATCATTTTTCGAATATGGATATTCTGGATTGGCAAAGTAGGACTCCAGGTGTATTTCATTATTTAACTGAAGAGGTATGTTTTAAGCATTGTTCCAGTCCTGTTTATTAAAAGTAATATAATTCACTGAAACTGTCAGAAGAAAAGAAAAAACAAGGCTGAATAGGGAAAAATAGCAATTATTTCAAGAAAGCCATGGAGCTGAAGCCAGTGTCTTAGAGGGTTCAACCTAGCATTCCTAAAAACACCAAAATCTTGTGCTGCTTGGGAAATTATTTTTTATAAGAATTATTTGCATCTTAGCAGTTAAAAATTTAGAATTCCTTTCTAACATAGGTGTACAGAGGTATATATATTTCAGGATTTTATGCGAAGTAGATATTTTTTAAGGAAGATTTGTATTTAATCTGTATCATTGGGTTTCTGTTCCAAGCAATCACTCCCTGAGTATTTGACTTAAAAGAAAAAATTCTGGTAGCCTAAATACAACCAAAACACAAACCCAAAACACTCTGCTTGCTTATGTGCTTTGATCTTGTGCTAAAACAGTAAAGAAAACAAGTTGTTGGCTAAGAGCTCTCTCACTGTACTTAGATTTGCAAGCTCCTGCCAGCAACAGACTTACCAAATGCTATTTTGTGCTGTAAACATCTAAGATTCTGTTATCATAAAACTCTTTCAGCACACTGCATCCCCACCTCCCTGCCATGACCTGAGAAAGCATTCTTACCCATATCATTACCTATGGGCCCAGTCCCACCCCACTAAATTCTTGTGTGAAGGAGTCTCCATACCAAGATACTTTCTGAGGAGCACAATAATTGCTGTTTTCTGAACAGTTTTATTAATGCCTCAGAGAAGTCTCTGCTCCACAAGAGTTTCAAAAAGTCATGATTTTGAGGAGTCATCTATTGATATGTATTCATATGTAGTAGTCTTTGACAGGGTTTCTTCTGCACCATATTTTATACAGTTTATACTGCATAAAGAGCTTAGGTCAAACCCCTGTGTTCAAACTGTAGCTTTCTCCCCATATGTAGCTGGTGCTAAATCTCTCAATTTAAGACCATTGGCTTTTGAAACCACCCCAGGAAGGCAGTCCCTGCTTCCTGTGCTCAAGCACCAAGCTGAAGGGGAAAGGAGAATGCTAGAGTTGCCCAGCTCTCACTCCTGAGGTACAGAGAGGGTGGGCTCACAGGCAATGCTCTGCTCATCTCTGGGGTGATGCCAGAATCGTCACATGGAGGAATGAGGAAACTCTCTTCACATAATATGTACCTCCAGTGGGACAAGTTTAGTTCTGTTGTTTAACTGTGATTATGAGCAGTGACCATCCAACCTACTTGCAGGCTTCTTCTGGCAATTACCTCTCAGAATCTGCATGTAACTTGTGCCTGCATATATTCTCTATTTAGCAGAGAGAGAGGAAGAAATACCATGGGTACAGAATCAGCACTGAATATCAAAGGGAAAGACACACTAGAAATTTGGGGAAAGAATTTTGAAAGGGCACTTTTCAATAACTGTTCTGATAGTTGAGTATATGGGTATTAGAATGAGACTAAACAGGTCTTCTTGAAATCAGCTATGAAACAGCACATTTGATGGACCAATATGCTTGCAAATCTTTTTTTCTTCTGTGTATGCTCACATTCGACAGCATTAATGTGTTCTGTAAATGATATGTTTGTGTTCTAAGGCACTGTGTATGTAACTGAGAGCTGTCAGCATTAAGTTATTCCATGGTGCTAATGGTCACTTTGCCATTATATTAAAAGCATTTTTTTAATAAAAATAATTTTATATTTAGGTATAGATGAGTGATAAAGTAAGACATATAGTCCTTTTAGCTGCTCAGTATTTTAATTTTCTATATAAAACATAATTTTTTAATGCTCTTGGAAAATTAAAAATGTAAGAATTTTTCTCATTTATTCCTCAAAAAAAATAGTGCTCTTGAGACTGCTAAATATGTTCATTTAAACTGTGCACATCTACAGTACTATTTTTATTTCCAGATGAAGAATAAAAATTCTCATAGACCAGGAAAACATTGTTCATTCATTTAGTAGTTTTCCCCAATCTATAATACAAGAACAATATCAGCACCAGATACTTGGTTTCTGCAGAAGGAAAATACCTGAGATATCTTATGGGATTGATTACTTCTTTCAAAAAGAAGTCTTTTATCAGTTTTTTTCCACAAATAGGTATATTCTTTTCAGAAAAGTCTAGAAATTCCTGACAAGAGACCACAGGAGGCCACATGGAATGCATGCTTAGGATAAAGCCCAAGCTCAAGTCTCACAAACTTTAATAAGAATTAAAAGCATGTTTAACTGCTGTTTATATTATGATTATCTAAGTCCAGGTCTTTGCACAAGGAGGTGCAGCCTTTTTTTTCAATAATGCAAGAAAAGGCCACTACTTGCCAGAAAACTTCAGCCTCAGAACATTAGTTTTCACAATTGTAATCTCTACTTTTTCAGTAAAGATATTTTTTCTATTTGTTATTTTCCCTCATTCAAGAAAAGTGAGATCTAAAAGTGAAAAAGTTAAATTTAGCAATACACACCCTGAATTTGTTCATCAGTGAGTATTTTAAGACACCAGTCTCCAAGGTCTGTATTGCAGCAAACCCTCCAAGCTTGCCACTCCTTCTATCAGAACCAGCGTAGTTGACTTTTTTCTGGGGTCATTATCCCTTTTATATAGAAAATTTAATTTGACATTGTAGGTTTGACATTTTACTTAGTATTCACTAACACAGAGCCAAAAACTCTGTGTTTCCATGCCAGATTTGGTATTTCCTTTAGACAGTTTACATAATCTTAAGATCTATTTTGATGTATCATTATTGCTTAGGACTGCAATATTCAAAGTCTATTTCCATCAGCAAGGCAGTATCTCCTCCTGAAGTAAATGTGAGGAAAAACTTCCTGTCATTTGTGTAAGAACTCTTTTGGGCACAAATATGGTTTTGTGCAGGCTGAGTGGAGCAG
>NW_008662687.1:7953-14080 GCF_000695815.1 Acanthisitta chloris
CTGAGGTCTGTGCAGCCAAAGCTGTGCAAGTCTTACAGCCAGCTCTGCCAAGAGAATGTTATGTCCATTCTGTGTAATCATTACAAATCGTTTTTGAGTCTTCCTCCAAAACATTAATGGAAGTAAAAGGCCATAAAGAAAGTTGTGGGGTTTTTTTTCATGCAGAAAGGAAGCTGATCCCTTCTCTCCTTTTAAGAAAGAAGGAAAAACAGAAAAAAGCCCAACTATGCTAAATTGTTCAATTAATTATGCAAGGGTAAGGATACACAACTGCAGAGTTATCAATGCATTGTTCAACATCTGTTCCTCATGTCTATGTTTGAGCTATAAGTTTGGGGGGTTGTTCATAATTTTAATTTTACGTAAGGCTGAAGGAGAAGTCTCATAGTATGGCCATGTGTTCTGTTCAGGGTAAGCTCTCTTGATCCCTGTAAACAAGCTTTCAGCATTTTGAAGGATGACTTTCCATACAGTGGATGCAAATGCACATTGGAAGTGATACCTGATAAAAGTTTATGTGTGCTAGTAAGAGTACACATTCTGACTCTGGACTTTTGATGTTGTGTTATGACATCCTCATAGGCAAAATAAGGATATATGATCTAGTCCTAGAAATTTGTTCTCAGTTAGTTTCAATGGTTTGTGTTTACAGTGCAGTTGGGTACCAAGAAGGATTCATCAGGTGTTCATTCTGTACATTTTTATTACTAAATGTATTAATTTTCTGGATGATAGTATGAATAATAATATGAATATATTCAGTAAGGATGCCAAGCCAGAGGCAGGAGGGGGTTAGACATGGTAGGGAATAGGATTAGACTTTAAAAATAAAAGCAGGAGTATTTCTTACAAGATCAAAAGAAAATGAAGGGGGGAAAAGTGAATTCCAGGGATGTTATATAAAGTTCATAGCCTCTTTTCATCTCTGTCTCTTAAGTTCAGCTTTCTGACATGGAATTTCACTACTAAGCAATGGCTTTCAGAAAAATATTCCTAAGAAAAACATGAACCTTATTACTTTTTTTTGTTACTTGATCTTGTATTACTTACAACATACTCAGAACTGTAACTGCATTGAAAATCTCTTCAGATTGCTGGGACTGCAAGAGACACGTAAGTCTTTTACTCCTCTTTCCTGTTTGCATATTTAGTGTCCTCTTTTGCACCTCTAAGTGACATGCCCATATAATAAAAAATAATAAGATCTGAATCATCCTTTCTCCACTGAATTGTAGATTGTGTGATGATCTCAGCTGCAGACCAGATCCCAGCTTTTACCTCCCTTAACAGACTTCTGTTACAACGTTTCTCTATGGTTTTAAGTTTTCAAGAATCCTAATGCTCAAAAGTAGAAAATTCATATTGTATTTTAAATAGTGACCCATCAAGGGAAAAGTGCTGAAGTGCTGTAGCTCTATATCATCCATATATTCCACTTTGTAAATCAAGTGTATATGGAAAGAAACATTGCCCTTACAGTGAAGGCTTATAGTCACTTCTTTGCCCTTTATTGGCTACCACAGTTTATTTTCTCAGATGAATTGAGGCTTCAGAAGCTGCTTTGAGGCCATACAGTGACAGGAAGTATAGAAATGGTAGGAATTTAGTATTTGACTCTTTTCAGCACTATAAAGCTCTCAGAACTGGGGCAGAGAACACAAAATCTCTCTAAAAACCTGTCATAGAAAAATGTAACTTATCACCAGGCTAAAACCTGAGGGCTGGGTACATTGTTGGGATGTACTCAGAGAATCAGATGACAGGCAGGAAGGGACTGCATGAGGTCTCTCATCCAGCTCCTACTCAAAAGCAGTGTCAGCACTGACTGAATTTAAACCAGACCTTGCTGTTCAGGTCTAGAAAAGCTTCAAGGTTAGTGATTTCTCAAAACCTTTCTGAGAGATTCATTCCAATCCTTAATTGTACTTTTTTGCCATTTTTTTAAACAATCCTCTTCTCTGCCACTGCCTTCTGAGCCACCTCCATGGGGGCCCCGGGGAGCTGCTCCATGTGCAGCCACTTTCTACGGTCCTCTGGGGACTCACCCAAGCCTATCAATAGCTTTCTTGTTTTGGGACCCTCAGAAAGGTCACAATGCTCCAGGTGGGATCTGATGAGGACCTGGTAAAGGTGAATGATGACCTCCTTACTGTTTGCCTTCATCCCTGCCATGACACAGTACTCCTGTTTCCTCCTGCTTCCCTGCCAGTTGGTCCCCAGCCCTCCTTTGGCAGGGGATTAATCCATCACATATGCAGTACTTTGTAGCTATTCTTGACAAATTTCATGGAATTCCTTCAGGCACATGAAGCCTCTCTGAGTGGCAGCCCTGCCCTCAAGCACATTGAGACTATGCCCCAGCTCGGTGTCATCCCCAAACTTGATGATGGTGCATCCACTCTACTCTAGTGTGCAATTTTGTTAATAACAAGATGTACAATCTAAAGCTTCTAGCTAAACTAGACTGAGAATAACTATAATTAGTTTTAGTTTTACATGTAAAAAAATTAACATATAAAATTATTGTAAAGTACCATCACTGGCAGCTTCCCAGGAGTCTATTTTAGTTTTTTTAATTTACTTGTGCTTGCTTTGAATGTTACCTGTTTGTGCAACTTTTCGCGGAAAAATAAACAACAAATTAATCTTTAAACTGCCTTTATTTTTGAAGGAAGCTCGTTTAGTTTCCCAGTTGCTGTACAGTAAACGGTTTAGTATCAAAGGGGCTGTTACAACTGATGAGTTCATGTTTCAACACAATCCCATTAGAACTTCAGTAAATTAAGCTGCTTTTTGAAGCAAAAATCACTAAAAAAAGTGTAAATAAATGTAAACTATTAAAACACTATAATGTTTAATCAGGTTAGGATAAGGATTATTATTAGCAATGGTAATTATTAAAAAATGTTGCTATTGTTAAAGTTGATCATATGACAATCATAATTAGGCTGCATTGCCCAGTCTGAAGTCTGAAGGCCTTTGGATGTGTGTGCTATTATTCCAGGGGTTTGGACTAACGTAAATATTAATGTGTATATTAACAACAAATACAGCAAATCAAGAAAAATTGAATTAAACCAGCTACTATGAGAAAGATTCTCTTTGACTATCCCTATGTCTACTGTCACTGTCAGACACACAGAACCAGGTAGAAATTAAAGTGGGATAATACAAAAATATATCCACTTGAAATGAAGTGTCCTCTCCTCTGAGAATCCACTAGTGAATTGATACCCCAAGAAACCATTTGAAGGAGGTTTTCAAGTACTTGTTAATTATTGGTTAGATGTTACACATTCCTCTTCCTTGAGAATAGTGTTGCAAAAACTATAAACCAAGATTTATTTTCCTAAAACTTTTGATCTTTTACGTTCAGCAAATATTGATTTAACTTTTCATACTTTTCCCAAAGAACAAGCCAAGAAACTCATGGACTGCACACTTTTATCTTTGTCAGATGATTTCAACAGTAGTGAATGTCAGGGTGAATCCAGAAAAAGAGGTTAACTTGCTGCTTTTCTGTCTGGATGTTTAGCAGTAGGCACTTGCACCATCTTTTAAACTAGGATTCAAAAGGAGAGTAAATGGTTGGATTTTTCAGAGATGCTGCTTAACTAAGAGCAATTCTGAAGAATAACCGAAGCAGCTTTTTATGCCTCTGAGGCAGCATGTTTGCAGAACCACCCTCAAAATACTTACTTATTTATGTTTTATATGTCAAGGTCTATGATACAAGTTAGAGGAAGGACACAGAGAGGTGTGATGACGATCACAAGTTTCGATCAAAAGTGAAATTTCACAGACCTCAGTGAAGATATGGGAAATCAAAAATTCAGAAATTTTACCTTGTTTTAAACCTGATTATCCTAATGGCCCTGAAATATTTTTTTTGCATGTGAAGTGTCTTTCTTTCCACTCTTGAAATGGATATGCTCACCCTACTGCCCCGAGTTTGGCTTTGGAGTACCCAGGAAGGGAGACATGCAGCTACTCCAGTGCTTCTTGAACATTTTCTCACTGAAGGGTGAGAGAGAGCCCTGCTGTGCTCCTGTGCTGCCAGCTCCCACCTTCTCCAGACAGGTTTCACCAGAGAGGGCAACAAAAAGTGGCATTTCTTGCAGGCAGAGTGCATTGTTGTGATATGAAGGGATTTAAGCCACATGTTAAAGTGCAGTCTTTGGTTTTAGGAGTATAATATTCTACCCAAATGTAAAAGCATTCTTTCTTTCAGTTAAACAAACATTGTTCTTTGAGACTGCTCCACTCAGGTGCATTTCCCAGGTGTTCATTCCAGGCTGCTGCTGCACAGCAGAAATGGAATATGGGGACTTTTTTTCCCATGGAGGCAAAATACTACTTAACACTGTTTAAAAGAGACAACAGATGGAGAGAATGTTTCTCAAAATAATCCTCCCTAATGGACATTGCAGTCACAATCCTGCAGAAAGAAGGAGGAGAAAAAAATCTCTGCAGCATCTGTGAAAGGAAATCCTGGGAAAACAAATAAATTAGGCTCTTTTAAACAGACAAATGAGTGCCCGGAGTTATTTATGCATAACAAAATGTTTACTTAGTTACTTCTTTCCATTTTGTTTATGGATGGTTTAACTGAATTTTCAGATGGGTTCTGTCAGATCACGCTCCCAACCCTGGTTCTTGTACACAGCTTCAGAGTACAGACAGGAATTTCCTTAAGCAGCTGGGGAATTCTTGGCATCAGGATCCCAAAGCCAAGCTAAGGCCATGATTTTTGCCATTTTTCCTTGTCCTTCTCACCAACGTGGAAAGCAAAATGTTGAAAGAGAAAATTCTGCCTTTTCTCACTTGCAATGCCATCCATATATGCAAATATTTCTTGTCACTTCTGTTCTCCTTTTGGCAGTGAATAAACTATTAATCTGTAAAACTTCACAGAGTTTTAGTGCTGTCCTCATACATTTTTTTAGCGTAATTAAATCGTATTTTCTTTATTCTATTTGTTGATCTGGGCAGTGTCTCATATATTCCTTTGTAGTGTCTAGAGGCTAATTATAATCCTTGTTCTGTGTTGTAACATTCATTACAACTGCTCTCTAACATTTTGGTTCTGTATTTAGAAGTAGACAGTTTTCTCTTTTTTCACAGCTCTTTTTCAAAACTCTTTGCTATTTTCAGAATTTGCATATTCATTGTTTGATTGGGTCTATTAAATTGTATGGAAATAAACATGGATTTTCCCTGTAGCAAAATGTCACAGAATGAGCTGCAGTACTGCTAAAATCAGTTAAAGTGGGGGAATGAAACAGGGAAAAAAAAAAAAGAAAGAGTGGGCTGGAAATAGGAATAAGAACAGATGGCCTAAGTTAGCATTTTTAGATATTATATTACATAAACTGGTAGGAGGGAAACTAAAAAGGTAAATAGCAACCTTTTTATTAGTAGAAGTGTTCTGTTGATACTCTAATCCAAGCTCCTTCGCAATAAAGAGGTAAATAGATAGCCTTAACCAGTGGTAGTTGTCCTCTCTGTAATATGAATACTGAAAATATATAATATATGACACCTGAAACCCACACTGCTAAATAGCACCAATTTCGGCATTAAACTATTTCATTGATTAAATTGGTTAATTGGTTAAATTGGTATTGCAAGGATACCTATAACACTTATGTCTATCTCTGTGGCTTTCTAAGACTTTGGCATTTGTTTGAAAGAAAACATTTATTGTTTTATATGATCAGATCTGCACAGCTCATTTGCAATGTAAATTCTCAGTCATATCCTTCAGAGACATTCTGCCACAACGTGTCTCCAAAGGAGTTTCTGTAGTTTCTGGCTTGGAGCTGTCTACCACACTTCATGCGTGATTTCTCCCATGCCTGACTCTTTATTTAGGAGCTCAGTTACTACCCAAACTTTTGTAACATGGCCAAGAAACTTCCAGTTGAATTCAGGCAACTCTTCTTATTTTATTTTGTGAAAAGAAAAACAGAGTAGATTCACTTGCATTTTTTTTATTTTGCATAGACAGGTAATTCTACATAGTGACTGGGACAATCAAAAGCTTTTTTTGTGTCAGTATGTAAAATTAAACCTGGACAGATCCTCAGGAAGATTGTTAAATTGTCACTGGTGTCATATTAGAACA
>NW_008662688.1:0-29612 GCF_000695815.1 Acanthisitta chloris
TATATATATATATATATAATATAAATGTATACACACAGAGCTTTTCAACTTAATGCAGGTCTGAAAATGAGTTGAGGGAATGAAAATTATCAAGGTCAATTCACATGACAGTTTTGTGCTAACTGGCACTTGGAAAGAGACTGAGAATTGCTTCTCCCCAAATTTATGTTGCCAGCTCTTTACCAAATCCCTTTGTCGCAGCTCTTTTGTAAGTGAATAAATGGTTGGAGAATTTCCACTTGCTGGTTGCTCAGAGAAAGGTATCTGGCTGGCCTGGGTATCCTCATCTGTCCAAGAGGTCAGAATTAAACCCTGGCAGGGTTTGCTGCCTCTTTGGGAAAGGCCATGAAGCTGAAACAGTTGTTGCCCACCTCTTTGTCCTGATCAATTAAAGAGATCAGGACCTTTGTCCTGATCAATTAAATCAATTAATTTTAAAAGTGTAGATTGCACCATTATGCCAAAATCTGACAGCCCGAAAGAGAAGCTGATGAGAAAAGTGCCTGATGTATTATGATCAGCTGGATCAGTGGAACTGCACAGTAATTCTTCCTGCCTAAATATGAAATGTATTTTAGTTTGAAACAAGAAAAAATGTTTCTGTGCCTGATGGTCCTCTCACAAATGTTTTTTACTGCAATGATGGTGTCTCCTTAGGACCAGTAGATGTGTTTGTATATTAACTTAGATAAATCACAGGCAGAGGGGTCCAGTCTTTAAGAAAAACATTTGCTGATAAATTGATGTCCTGTAGCTGCAGCACAGCATAGCTGTTGTGGAAAGAGTATCCCTGAAGAAATAAAACTGCATTTAGCTAAGTGGTACATATTGTGTATATATATATATCTTTTAGTATTTACTCTGGAAGTTGCTTAATTTAATATTAATTTGCATATAAACTAGAGAACAACAGCAAGTCAGATTCATTGTGTGCTTTGTGACATAGATGTATGGAGATAAATGCTGCAAAGGTTTTAATTGAGTCCTTACTCCCTATTCATTCTCCAGTCTTTTGTCCATGTTTGTTTTCCAGTAGGCAATCTTCAAAGCATCCGTTACAGTGCACATCTTGTTTTCTCAGTGCTAATTCTCTCTGCCCTTGCAGTCTTTTTATCATGTGCAGATCACTGAAGCTGCATTATGATAAGAATATATCATTTTTACTCCTTAAGTAGGTTGTCAGGGAAACTTGCTGCCAGGCCTATTTATATTTATATATTGCAAGATGCTTCAGCCACTGTGTATGAAGGAACTGGGACTTCAGAGATATTTTTGTTTTCAATATATGATTAACTTTGCTGAAAAGAAGCAGAAGCATTTGACTTGGCAAATACTATAACATTGTTCCGAAATAAAATGTATTAATCCAGTTTTCTTTACTCTGAAAAACTACATGTTCTTTGGAATATATGCAGTTCCTGCCTCCTTGTCTTCGGTATGGACCATTGTAGAGAAAATGGATTATTGCTGGGTATTGAACAACTCTGATTGCCTATTAATCTTCAGCTGTAGAGAGGAGGCTGAAGTCTGTGTGCCTGCCCTACCAGATATGCAATGCTTTGGCCTAGAACTAGAAACAGGTGCACACATGAGCTTCATAATGCTGATGGGAGTGGTCCTTATGATGGCAAATGCTTTGCCAGGCTGGAGCTGGAATCCAAGACTTAAGCTTAAATGAGCTGAAGACTTCGGAAAAAAAAATTGAATCAGCTGAAATTCATAGGCTCCATTTTTCAAATAGTAGCAGAAGTACTTGTTGCATTTATGTCAAGTCCAGACATCAATGAAAAAATGAAAAACTCATTATTTCACTGGTCAAAGCCTAGTTTATAGTCCCTTGTAAGAGGGTTATTTCTTCTTCTGTCCTGAAGAGATTCTCAAGCTCTGGTTTATTAGATATGTGTCAGATGGCTCAGATGCACCCCAAAGAACTTTGGGGTGTCTTGCCTTGAATGAATGAAGACAAAGCTGTGGAGCTTTACCAAGTTCATAGTTAAAACTCACAGAAAATCAGTAAAACATTTTTTTAAATTGTGTATAGAAGACTTGGTCCTCCTCAGTTTCTGCTTTCCTGAGAGAAAACTCGTGCTTGCTGCTGTCTCTGAGATACTTTCATGGTTCATCCTGTTCCCTGTGAGCAGCAGAGCAGCAGCACTGAGGGGCAGCTGGGGCTGTGGCTGCCTGGCTGAGCCCTTTGTGCAGCACAGGGCTCTCAGGGCTGTGCCTTCTGCAGGACAGTGGCTGTGAGGCATATTTTTGCCCTTTTCTTACAAAGAAAAGGTGGCCCTTAAAGACACAAAAGGACTCCGGGAAATGATGTTGATAAGGGCATGACTCCGAGTCCCTTGGCTTCTGTGGTTGAGGTCAGTGACCACAGGATTGGACCTGGGTCTGGAGGCAGTGTTTCTGTTTGACACCTCCGTGTTTTTTAGAGAGCTATTTCTTCCTCCACCTCTTTCAGCCTCTGGAAATCTATTGATAGATCACAACCAGGAGTACATCTTTTCTTGCATTCTTTTCAAGCTTGATTCATTGGCTCATGTGTGAATTTTGCCATCTTGAGTGGGTATTTTTTGCTTTCTTTACCTCCCTCCCGCCCTTTCTATTCAAGAAACTTCTAATTTTAATTTGGGGAAAAATCTGTAATCGTGCATGCTGACTGTCTGGGAGCATATGGATCTTTAATACCCTTCACAGTGTGATGGGTATTATTTATAAAGTAAATTAGGAGAACTTCAAAGGAGGTGTTGCTGCTTTTTATATCAATAACAAGTTTTATTTTTTAAACTTGTTGAGAGCATATTTACATAACAGAAGCCTGCAACTTCCCAGGAGTTCCTGGTGCCTAATAGGGCAGTGCTACATTGCTTTCCCATTTCTGGAGAGCTTCGCCCTGTTTGAAATGCCTGTGTTTTTCTGTAAGAGCCCTTGCACTGTTGGCAAGCTGTCAGCAGAGCCTTCTTGCACGTCAGATCTCAAAGGCCTCTGCACACCTGGGCACAGTGGAGCAATGCCACCCCCAGACAGGGTGGGTGGAGGAGAGTTTAGGGAAAAGCTTAGCACAGATATGATCTGTGATGACAGCAATCCTGCAGGTGTTTTATGCCATTGCATACATGAAGTATTTGGCCTGAGCACTCTATTCATCACAGAGGCACTGGGCTTGGGGTGCTCTTTGCACAAGGATATCAGTCCTGCTGCAGACTGCACACTGTCTGAGTTGTCCATCCTGGCTCCTCAAGATCAGCATGTGGATATGTTCCCCTGGCTGTCTGCAGCCCTGGCAGCTGCTGGATGTGCCAGCCAGGCTCAGGTGATTGATGTGAAGCTGGTACCTTCCCAACAGTCTGGACAGATTTATCTGCAATGGAATGACCAGTTTCTGCTCTAGCAATCCTGATGTGTCTGACGCTGTAGTTCCAGGCATCGCAGAGTACGATGCTCGCATGGGTTCCTCTTTGCATAATATCTGTGCGTTGTCTTTTTTGCATCAGGGAGCGGAAAGGAAAATCCGAGATGAAGAGAGAAAGCAGAACAGGAAGAAAGGCAAAGGCCAGGCATCCCAAGCCTCGTGTAATAACGGTGAGTAAGACAAGCCTTTTTGGTCTGGGACTAAGTCACACTTAACATGCCTCCTCTCACAACCACGTTGCTTTGTGATCCACCTTGCAGCTGAAGGGAAGTTGAGTGCACTCCCTCTGCAGAAAAAGAGTGATATCACCTTCTTCAAAACAATGGCTGACCTGGATTCCCAGCCAGTTCTCTTCATACCGGATGTTCACTTTGGAAACCTACAAAGAACTGGACAGGTAGGAAACGATAATGAGATGAGCTGGTGCCCTCCTGGCATCTGGCTGTCTCTGCACTGGGGCAGGTTTTAGGGAAATAAATCGCTGTTCGTGGGAGCCACTTGTTTCAGCTCTCATAATGCAGCTCTTGGTGAGTCACCTATAAAAGACCTTGCAAGAGACAAGTACCTTTCTGAGTTCTGGGTGCGAAGAAGGACTTTATACTTCATCTGACTAGTTTGTGTTTGTTATGGTTTTGTCATTCTTTTGCTAGGAAGAAAGAATGGAACAAATAGTCAAGAATTTTGAAATAGTAGTTTGATTTGTGACTGAAAGGAAGTCTGGTTTTGAGTGTGCTCTTTGGCTTGATGAAATGAAGTGCCACCTTGTGGCAGCAGAGATCCCCCTCCCTGGCACAACTGAAAACAGACCAAGCTCTTATGTGTGCAGTGAGAGGTCAAGAGTTGGGTTGCTGAACACCACTGCCCATTTTCTCTCAGCATCACCTAGAGATCTGGAAGTTCCTTGGAATAAATATTTTCACTCTACAAAGCAGAACTCTATCATGCTACTGTTAATATTCAATTTTGGCAGTTATTATCACCAGTAAACATGAGGAAGTCTTTGCTGACTTGACTTTTCTACTTTATCGCTTGCTGGGAAATTGCAAACCTGAACTAGAGGGTCAGCTCTGATGATTTTTTTACACTAATAATCTGTTATTTATTAACATCTCAGGAAGCAGAATGAGACCTTTATGCATGTGTTTATAAAGACAAATAGTAGATGAGGATATTTTGTATGCATTTTGCTTCAAAATATTAAAATTATGAAGATTAAATGACACGGAGTGTTGGAATTGTCAATTATTTTAAATCAGTGAGAATTGTGGTAGAGCAAAGCATAAAGAGCACAGACATTGCAATCGCAGCTGTCACTGACTTACTTTCCAAAATTGGAAAGACGCCCACTCACATATCAGTGCTGGGTACCTTCTGTCCTCATGGCTTTCAAACCAGAACGTGGATTTGTCTCAAAACAGGAGAAGGTGGAAGCATTCCTTAGCATGTGTAATCCTGTAAATAATTTTCTAAACTAACTGGAAGATACCCCAGTTTCCTAGCTCTTAGGCAATGTTCAGCCATGTCTTTTATTGCTGTAACTCATAGAATGAGTTACAGACCTCAGCTTTGTGCACACACACCTCTGAACTATTTTCATTGTACAGGTTTGGAAGAGAAGGCTCCAGTGAGAGCCGAGTGTGCTCTGAGACTTGCCAGCACAAGTGCTGGAAAGCTGCCCGAGATGCCTTGCTCTGCCCCAGCAGCACACAGGGCTCCGGAGCTCTGCCTTCTCCCTGTGCTTGCACAGTAACTCAGCAGCTGCAGGGCTGGTACACTTGTTGGTGCAGACCTGCAGCACAGGCATGTTGTGAGGAATTTGGCTGACTGTTCTGTTAAGCCTTTGACAACAGACTGTGATTTTATACCTCCTCTGCTACTATTAAGTTGCATTTGCTGCTGTAGTAAGTTTGGTCCTGGTGACTGTGAACTATATGGATTTAAAACAAAGCAGTGGTCTGGACTTGGGCTTCTGCTCACAGCCTGTGCAAGAACTGTTCAGCCTTACCGTTAGTAATTGCATTTCCATTAGGCCTGTAGTTTAATATTGCTCTTTATAGTTTAATTAGATTTCTAGACAGTATTAAATAGATACAAAAGCTTGTGAGTGTTGTGGCTTAAATTGTGTTAGGCATAATTCAGGTGAGTAGTGATCTGATTTAGAGGATTGTAAAATAATTGGGAGAGTGATATAAACCAGGGGAGAAGGTAATGTCTTTCAAATATACTTTGATATATTTTCACTAGATGATATTCAACAGCAGTTTTTCTAAGCCACGTGTTTTCCAGAACACAATTAGAATTAGAGGTGTTTGTGTTTTATAGAAGGAAAAGGATTTTTAACATACAAAAAGCCCCTGCAAACCACTTGTCTTTTCTCCCTTTTGAAGTTATTCTGTTAAGCAGGTGTCTGAGTTTTGGGAATAATCGTTGGGTGTTTTTTCCATCCTTTTAGGTTTACTATAACACAGACGATGAGAGAGAAGGGTAAGATATTTATATTTTCACAAGCTTTGCAGTTCAAACTCTTAAAAAGTAGACCCAAACCACAAAATCAGATAAAACTGATACCTTTTCTCCCCCTTCCCTCATGTTCTTCTATCAGTAATGGAGGGTGATAGAGGGAGGTTTATTTTATGGTGTAGTTTTGTTCTCCTTCATTCATGTGAACTGTCTGCTTTTTATATCTGTTTTTAATACATTTCCAAGTAAAGCAGTTTCAAGAGCCAGAAAGTTAAATACAAGGGACATGACAATATATTTGATAGTGAAGTGTCTTTTATATATGCATAAGGGTACTCAAATACTTTAAAAACCAGGAATTTTGTGTTTCGCTGTGTTCCTGAAAGCTGTTTAGCAGCACATACATGTGTATGTGACACATACAGGAACTGCAGAGACGATGGCCAAATGACAGAAGAGAAAGGCAGAAAGAGAATAGGAGATCCTGGGAAGGGAAGAGATCACAGATGGGTGCACCCTCTATCTGGCTTTGGAGGGACTGGAAGAACTGATGAAAGTCCCTCTAATAGTTAGAGATGCCATAAAATAAAGACTTTAAGATGTGTGGCTGAAGTTCAGCCTGTAATGTGTGCAAGTCCCATACTTTTTTAAATTGCCTGAATCCCAAGTGAGCACCTTCAAATCTTAGAGTTTGGAGGAAGTCAACTGCACTCCCACAAGCCTGCAAAAAGTGACCTGTGGGCAGGAGTGGCTGAGCACCTGCAGCCAACAATGACTTGAAAACATGAGGCCCTTTTTATTTCTTTCATGAAACTAATGTTCTTCATCACGCTCACAGTGGAATTTGAGAAACAAAGGGGCTTATTGCACCAAGCACATTGGCTTCAATTCTCTGCTCCAGGACTCCAAGTCCTGCCGGATCTACACCGAGCAGAGGGGACAGCCATGGTGCATTCAGCCCTCAGCTTCCCTGGTGGAGCGTGTTGGAGCTTTGAGCTGGATCTGGCCCAGCATGTTATTCCTTTTGAACTTGTTGGCTTGTATGGTCTTGGATTTTAGAAAGATTGCTGGTGTTTCCTGAGGCTGTCTCCTTTACCCCAAAGAGGAGGTGAATCAGTGTGCAAATGTGGGTTCGGCTCCTTACGTAGCTGTTTGTTCCTCCCCCCCTACACCTACTTGCCTCACTATTGGAACAGTTAAGGAGGACCTTTGGGGTTTTCAAATTAGTGTGTAATCAGAATATATTTTCCTGTCACCTGTCCCAGCCAATCAGTCTGGACAATTTGAGAGACCTGGATAGTTCCAATAAGCATCAAAAGCTAAATCCTAGCAGTTTCTGCTCTGGTGCTACTTGAGTGGGTTTTTCTGCCAGAGTACAAAGTGAGTCATGACTGCTGCTGTTGTCTCCTGTTCTGCTGGGAGCACAGTTTTACTGTCACATGAGCCCTGCTTTGTGTATTCTAGTAGCAGTGTCCTGGTCAAAAGGATGTTCCGGCCTGTGGAGGAGGAATTTGGTCCATCCCCTTTGAAACAGATGAAAGAAGAAGGCCTGAAAAGAGGTAACTGTCAATTCTTAGCAGTTAAAAATAATTCTATGGAACTCATGCCCTCATGCTGGGAAGGGCAGGTGTGGCTTGAATAGAGCTGGTTGTTGGATGCTAGTGCAAATGTGGTTAGTTGGGAGAAGAGATCTTTATACCTGCCGATCTACAAAGAAGCATTTTAACAACTGCTAGAAATAACTTAAAAGCAGAAAACCAAACCAAAAAACGCAAAAAAACAGCCCCCCTTAAAAGACTATGTTCTCTCAAGAACAAATCAGGACACAAGTGTATATAAAATATAAAAAAAACTGGAAAGTTTCTTGATCCTTGGCCAAGCTGCATAGCTCATAAATGTTCCAGTAGCAAATCTGTGATTGTCTATTTTTAACGTTTGCTCATCTTTTCTGTTCTGGCTGGGATCACAAGCAAATATGCAAGATGCACTGGGTCAAATGCAGAGACCTTAACAGGCAAGCTCCTGCTGTCTGCAGACTTAGATTAGCCAGAATAAAATCTTAGAAATTTCTTACTCAGTTAGAAATATAAGGCATGGAGAGACATGTTCCAGCAGAACTAACTGAATTGTTTGAGAGTTTGTTTCCCTTGACCATTTTTACTGCCCAAGTGAATATTATTATAGTCACATTGCATATGGTTTACCAACTTCTCTTTTCCAGTCTGCTACAAGTGAAGCTTAAGTTGAATAACACTGAAGCAACATTTTAGGTAGAGCTGTTAAAACTACACTGAAGGTGGCTTTGTCTACAAAATCTGCTTTATGTACAGTGACTTCCAGTGCAGTTTTATCTTAGTGAACTTCTACACTGTCAGAGTTAAACACATTGGAGAATATTTGCCATTTGTTCAGTCTCATGAGTTCTGTCATACAAATTTATTGGCGGCTCCAGGGCTTTGACCAACTTGTATAACTCAAACCCAGTTTGTGAGGCAGCAAAGCAACAAGGTACAGAAGTGAAGCTGGTGGTTCTTAGTTGCACAATTTGTCAGACTCATTTGAGGTTCCCATGAGCCTACATTTGCAAAGTTTCTGTTGGTTAGAGTGGTGTGCTTGAACCAGGGGAAGATTATAGGATGGAGACTGATATCTTCATAGAATAAACGTGAATATATTCTTCTTTTAATTAAATTTATAATTATGTGAGGTTGTCGTGTACTACAGACTTGCATCTGGTTGACTCAAGACCTTGGCCAAATTCACATTATCAGGGGTCTGTCAAGTAGAAGAGGACAGCCATGAGGGCTACATAGAAAATTGTCATTTCCTACAATTTCACCTGGGTTTCCCAGCTGGAAGCCTGGGCAGTTGCTTGCAAGGAGGTATTGGTTTGCTTTGATTATTCCTGTCCTTTGCTGTGGTTAGTTGTTTTAATGTCATCCAGGATTTGCAAGCATTTCAATGGTAAGACTTGAAAGGAAAAAAAATAGTTTTTCAACCGGTGGCAAAGCTATGTTAACTAATTAAGTCCAGGACAGGCATGGAACCAGAGAAGCTGGAGGATGCTCTCTTCACATTCCCTTCCTGTTCAGTGTTTCTCGCAACTTGGACTATGCTGGCTGGAGGCCAAGCCTTTTCCAGCGTGGCCTTTGCTCTGGTGAACTTCCTGCCATCGGGAGCCCTGCATCTGGGATTGTGCTGATGGAGTGCAGCTCAGTGGAATCTGCCTGTTTGATAATGCTGTCTTTGTCGCAGGAGTCACTGGGTATTAAAATGTTTGGGGCTTTTTTTGCTCTGGTTAGCCATATTGGAAGCTTCTTTTCTTGCAGATTTATTTGGTACAGAAGAATCGATAACTCCCAGAGAGCAAGTATAGACGGGGCACTGGTGTAATGTTTGAGAGAGAGCAGGTCTGATATGAGAAAATATACACTAAAAGCAATATAATCCCAAGGTGCCTCATTAGCAGAGTAGTGCAGGTAAGTAGCAGCCAGTGAGGGGGTCCAAGCCCATCTGAAGAGCTGAAGTTAGTGTGGCCTCACCTTTGCCTGATGGACCTAATTGTAATACTGTCTGGTAGAAGCAAAAGTACTAAAGGGGCAGCCTTCAAGAAAATAGGTCTGAAGGGGTTTGCAACCCACAGTGAAACAAAGTTTATATTCTCACTCAGGTTGCTGCATCTTTGTGGATTATTCTTTCTTCTCCTTGACCTCTAAGGGAGGTACAAGTGCCCAGCACAGAAATGTGAAGTATGTTAATCTCTACCAAATGTGCAACACAGCTAGTTAGTTGGCTAGGCTTGAGGCGTTTTCCTGTTTTGAGTGCTCAGTAAGAGTTTTCAAATCACTTTCCCTTTCAGATTTCATAGTGAGTTTCCCGTTAATTATAAATCTAGCAGCTGAGTTACAGATTTCCAGACCTGTAGTTCTCAGATTGAAGAAAGTCATATTTTTCTCTAGCTTTTGTCTCTTGGGAAAGTCATATTAAACTACTCTGAAACATTTTGGATTTATAACTGTCAGGGTTTTGTGAGCCATCCCTGTGGAGGACAGACAGCATTCACACTGCCACCAAGGGAATTTGTGCCTGAGCAATAGTGAAAACTCCCAATGTGAGAAAGGAAAGTCAGATCACAGCTACCAGTTCTACTTTCCTTGACTAAGATATGCCACATCTCCATCCAGAGACCACCTTACAGAGACTGTAGTTATTGTTCATAGGGTGTCAGTCACAGCATTCACAGTGCCTGGGCTCAGACCTTCCCATTGTCCTGAGTCTTACTGTCCCATTGTGTCCTTAGTGTCTTTTCTGCCGCATGTCTGTTACTTTTAAGAGAGGTACCTAACATTGTTGTCCTGCATTAACACATAAATCCCAAGTTTGATGACACGTCTTCCAAAAATCTCCCAGGTGTAACAGCCTTCCCTTGCCTTCAGCAAAGGCTGTTTGCAATTTATGTGTTGGGGCATGAGTTGTGTTACATGGTCACAGTCATTCAGTGGCAGTGCTGCTGCTGAGCCCAGTGCAGTCTTTGCAGCCCCTTGGCCCTGGCAGTGCCTCCTGCTGCAGGCCAGCTGGCTGCCTCTCTACAGTTCTGCCAGCACAGAGGCTTGTGGGGCTGCATTGTATGCTGAAGCAGGGATCTGATCTGTTTGAAGAACAACTCAAAAAACCGCTTGTTTTTGTCACCCACATCCGCTGTTTGAAAGAATTCATCATCCAGGAAAATTCACTGAGATGGGCCAGACTAACAAAGCATAAGGGCAGGGATGAGACAGGGGCTTCCAAAGGCACCACTGTCACCAGAAGTCGTTTATGGAAAAGTGCCCTAGTGAATCAAAGCTGGGATTTTCACACCTGTCAGGGGAAAGAAGAAAACAACAACCCCCCATATGTTTACTAATCCTGGCTCTCAGTGTCTATAATAGTGATTCAAGTTCCTTGTTATCCTTGTAATGGATCCTTCATTCAGCACAATGTTGCCTGGCACACCAAAGATTTAAAGCTCACCATTGGGATTGTGTAATGTCCTCAACCTTAACCTCGGACTGAGTGAATTTTTTGCTTCTTTCCGATATGTTTGTAATTGTTAAGGCTGGCAGAGGTCCAGGTGTGTGTAAAGCCAGGAGTTACAGGACAGCCCTCTAGCCACAAGGAAAGAATTGCTGAATTAATAAAAGTGTTGGTACTGATAAAATTAGCACTTTGAGTGAGTGCTTGCTCATGCAATTCAACATATCAGACCCAGGAAAATTTAACTCCTAGTGTGGATTTTTTTTGTTCTTTTACATTCTGACAGTTATTTGGGTTGTGACCCAAAGTTATCTCAGCTTCTAAGTCCTTGAAAAGGATACTCTCAGGCAGGTCCCCAAGAGCTGCTAAAAGACGGGTGCAAAGGATGTGGCTCAGCATGCAGTGGTAGCAGTTTTGTGGCTTGTATTTCTGAATTGAAGATGCAAAAAACCCATCCTTGTCCAGCATGTCTAGTTTGTAGACCAGGATGGGGGATGGGTCTACCCACGTGTTAAGTCAGTTTCAGTCATTATAAAACCTGAGCAAAGAAGCTACAATTCCCTGCAACTAGGCCTGAGTCCACCCTGCTACAGTCTTGACCTGAGAATTAGCTTCAAAGCAATAGCTTCGGTATGAAAAATACCATCATCTCTGTTGATTTATCTGCAAGTCATCTATCAAGTTACCTTGAAGATACCTTTTGGAGCACAAGAATTTGCAGTTTCAAAATATACCTCTTTCTGTCTACCAAAAAGTAAAAAAGAGATGATTACCAATGTAATTTGGCACACAGACATAAAATACCTGACAGTGCATGTGTATTTGTACCTCATGTGCAGCACTGCTGTTTGAAAAGGCAGTTTATTTAGGAAACAAAATGAATTGCAGAACATCTTATTTAACCTGCTACTTATCAGTCATGTGACATGATACCTAAAATACTTTTACAGTGTTTATACTTATTTGCCTTCTAGCTATCTGCTTTGCTTTTGTCACGTAACAGCAAGTTTCCTCCTTTTACCTGTATAAGTCAGGAGAGAACAAGAGCTGGAGGGTTCAGGGCACTGTGCCTCTGAAGGACTCAGACCCGGCAGGACATCTGAGGGAGGAAGAGGAGCATAAGTGGCATTTGGGCATCTGAGCAGGGGTGGGCACACTGGTAAACATCTGCCTCCAGCTGTGCTCTTGAATGTCTCCCCTGTAAAGTCTCAAATGACTTTGAACTAATTTTTTCCCAGTGATTACTTTCAGACTGGTTGGGCCATTTGCAGTCATCCACATAATAACTATTTCTTTACCTTTTCATTGTTTTTTCTTTCAAAGACACAGCTAAAGGCAAATCAGATTTACCTTTTCTGAATGTCCTTTCCCAGCCTTTTAGATGAAGCTTGGAAAGGTACAAGCCAAGACACAGGTTTAGGAAGACATAGCTTGTGTGTTTTGTCCTATGACCCAGGGACAGAGCCTCAGTGCTTTTTGCCTTCTTTCTGTTAAATGGAGATTTAGATTCTGGAAGACAGAGATTTCTCACATTAGATTAAATTTGCTGAATTTTCATTACTCTGTTTTCAAAGCAGCTATAGGTGTTGTTCATGTTTAGATCACGGATGATATCAAAAGCACATTTTTTCAAGTGCAAACTGTTTTCAGTGTTTCATTTTATATGTCATGGATTAATATTTGTTTTTCTACTCAGTGTGGGGTGTTTCATCTGTGCAGTTGACTGAACCTGCTCCAAGTATGACTTTTTTTCTATTTCAGTGCTTTTGTATGTGAGGAAGGAGACAGATGAGGTGTTTGATGCTTTGATGCTGAAATCACCCACAGTAAAGGGGCTAATGGAAGCAGTAAGTATCTGATGTCCTCATATTGTTTGTCTTTCTTGGCAAGAAAATCTTGAGGCTTTGAATGTATTATTGAGATAAATCATAATATAAAGATTAAGTTGTTCTCAAGTATATTTAAAGCATTTCATAAAGGCTTTCTGGAGCTTGCCTCTGAAATGCTGGCATGTTACAAATTCAGTGCTGTCAGCAGGTTGCTGGGATTAAACAGTGTCACAGAGTTGATTACTGGAACCTGAGCCATGAGGGATGGCAGTAATTAACCTGTGTTGGGGAAGCAGAGAGGTGCAGGCTTCATTTTCTGAAATGCTTCTGTGTGAACTGATGGCTTAGAGCCTGTTGAATCTTTTCCTGTAGTGCCCATCAATACATTCACAGCCATCTTTTCAAGAAGAGGCCCAAGGATACACTGTTTCTGTGTGAATCTCATATGGCTTTTGTGCAATTGGTGTTCCAGGATGTAAAGGCAGTTGCTGAGCCAATGCAGGCTTGTCATTCATACCTCTTGTCTCAAATTCCTTCTCTAGCCCTCACTTGCAGAGTGACCTACCTACCAGCCTGCCTCTTTGCTGCTTCTTTGGCTTGAGTTTTCACTTGTTGCCCAATAGCTGTCATGAGAGTTGCTATTTCCCCATTTAATGCTGTTTGAGCTGATGTCTAGTAGATGCGTGAAATTTGGTTAGGGAGAGTTATTAACAAACAACCATGTGTCTCACTGATTTGGTGGGGGGACTAATGTGGGATGCTGAGTTGATTTCCAGCCTTGGTTAGGTGTAGGAGAGAAGAAGGGAATGGATGAAAGTGTTCTCACGTAGTTCAGTTGAGTACTAGAAGTGTGTATATTCATACTCTCTTAAAACTGTCACAGTATCTTGTTGCATGTACCGAAAACTTCTAATGTGGTAAAGATTAAGTTATTTGGTCATTATTTGGCCAGTAGCAGAAGGCAGAAAAGGATTTGTGGGTTAGTGAAGTTGTATAAAGCACCTGTTCAGATCAGGGTGTCTCTGAGGAGAGTCAGCAGCATGCTGAGGATGTTCTAACTGTGCTTTTGCTGGTACTGTTTGTTAGCTGTGACTGCAGCTCAGTTGTTAGGCAGAGCACATCTATAACAAAAACCAGGCTTCGCTTGAAGAGGCTGCACTCTGATTCATGGTAAGCTGCAACACGGTTTCATCTTGTCTTAGTATGGAAGTTAAAAGTATGTTATAATCCCTCTTTAACCTTTCAGGCTAACGTGAATATTTTATCTCCAGTAGTCTGTGCCTCTCCATGCCTGTTGTCCAGCCACTGTAACAAAAACAAAGCTGGTGCAGAAGCAGGAAAGGTTTCCACATACCTCAGTCAGCACAGCTGCTGAGTCACTGGCATGTTTTCAGCACCAGAGAAATCTAATCTGTTATAAATGTCCCAGTTCACTGGAAGGGACACATTCAGAAAATTTTAATTCTCTTTGGTAGGATATTGTGGATAAACCAATGCCAAAAAGCTGTCAAACTGCATGTTCTTAAATACTCTCTCTATAGTCATTTCAGCAAATCTTGTAATTTTGTAATTGTGCACATCCTAAATGCTCTATTCTAAACTCAGTAGTAAGAACTTAGGAACTGAGCCTCCAAATATTATAGACCCCTAGATCTGTAGGGAAGCTCCAGTGGTCCTGAGTCATACCATCCTTCTCTGTTTGTGGATTTTACTCTTTTCTTTCTTTTCATTAGTCAGTATTCCTGGTCTGTGGCTTCCTCCTTGTTTTCTGTTATTAATGATATTGTTTTCTCAGACTCTATGTTTATTTTATTTCATGTATACCCCCTTTCCAAATGGACAATTAGATTCCTTCTCAGATTTCTTTCTTTCGGCAAATACCTATAGGTTGTAGGTTTCAGAAATACATGACATCTCAGGAAGTGATGCAAATGTTTGGTTTTCACTAGTCAGCCTTGTTCAACAGAAAATAGTGAAATAATTTACCATCACAAAACATCACACATATATATATAGTAACTGACCAGCTCTAAATCCTGCTTTCAGTCTGATCCAAAGTCAGGATAACTGGATCTCAGTAGGTGCCTCAGTCTTATATTGTGTAGAATCACGTATTTATTTGAATTACAGAAGGCAATTCAAATTGGGAAATTCAAGCATCTCCCAAAGTCTTTCTATAATTAAAACTAACAGCTGAGTTCAATAGAGCTATCTTAGACTGAAGTTTTTTAGATACCTGTTTATTTATATATGTCATCTTCTGTCCGATATAGGGCGACAGACTAGACCATTTCATAGAATTGAATTGGCAAGGGTGTTCTCCTTCATGCCTTGACCAGCCCAGATGTTGCCTTTTCTGTCTTCCTGACTCCAGCAGAGTGTATTTCTGATGGCTTGAGCAATCAGGCAAACTTGCCATGCCAGAGGATTGGAGCCCAAAGGGACACCCAGATGTTCTGTGCCACTCTGAAGGCTGTTGCACTGCTTCAGGCATCCTAAGGGAAACAAAGAATTCGCTTCTCAGAAGATTGACAAATGGACAATGGAGATGTTAAGGAAAAATATTCCTCCAGATAAAGATATATTTTTAAAATTTAATGTAGCCTGGTGGGGTCCAGTGAGAAATCCTGTTGTTTTGTATGAAGTTGGCAGTAGTGGTGTTCCCCCTGTGCTGGCAACAAACACCCTGAGAAGAGGGTGTTAAGTGAGATGCCCTAGCAGATGCTAGCTCTCTGCTTTCTCAGATTCTGCAGCAGGACTTAGCACATTTGTACTGGAGACTTGTTTTCTGAGCCTGTGAGGGGGAGGCTCTTCCATACCCTCACTTGGAGCCTTGCTTCCACAGCTTGCCAGTTGGTATAATTGGTTGAATCCTTAGGGGCTCCTGAGAAATGTGCTTATTCAGTCAGCTGGAAGTCTTTTGCAAAGCTCACTAATCCCTGCATTTTACATAAATCCTACACCTGTCATAGGCAGTGTGACAGGCAAGGCTTTCTCAGCCCAACCTCTCATAGTTTATGGAGGAAGTGGTGTCCCAGAGTCCCAAACCGCTTTGAGCAACATTTGGAATGCATGAGTGTTAGGTATCCCAAATATCCTATGGAAGATTTATGCTGGAATGTGCAGAATGCTGTATATTAGCTGCTATTAAACTTCCTTGGCACAGGAATGTTTTGCTCTGCTTATTTATTTGCATTGAGTCAGGGAAAAGCATCTTCTGGTACTGATCTTTACACTATCTCTAGGCTTCAGAGTTAACAACTTTCCCAGAGAGGAAGATAAATAATTTCTTCATGTTCACACAGTTGTGACATTTTCTGCAGTTTCAGGTTGCAGTTTTTCTCTGATGCCTGTTACAAAAGATTTTTTTCAACAGTCTGCTGAAACTGAGCCATTTTTTTACATTGCTTTACATGAAAGCTTTAATTTGGGTATACAACAAAACCACAGATACAAAAGTTCAACGCCAGATTCCTTATCTGATGTCATTCTGTTCTTTATGGTAAGCAAGGCCAGAGGATAAGAAAGAGTAAAAGAAGTTTCTTTGAGAACTTCTCTTTAGACAGTGAAGATTTTCCCTCACAGTGTGGCACCTGGATATCCCAAAGGAGTCACCACCCTGTGGTCAGTCAGCTGTCCTCCATGGGCAGAAGAGGATGAGGCATTGAAGAAAGGAGACTTGGAAAGATGGTGGTAGACAGGGGTAGAGTGTGAGCGAGGGATAAGGTGTGGGTACCTACACCAATTCCTTCTGGCCAGAGGTAGGTGTTTTTTTCTACTGGGGATCCTGCCCATGGATCCTCCCTTGGATTTTTGTGCGTAGGCTGGGTCAGGTGTTCACGAAGGCTAGGTGAGGCACCTGTCCTGCCTGTGCTGGAGAGTAGCTGGGATAGGTTAGGACATCTCATACAGGGATATGGCAGACCCTGGATTCAAATCACCATTGTTCTACCCTGTTTAGAGCAAAGACTCAAACTTGCTCTAGATAAGCTGGGTATGTTATGGAGCTTCTTTGCAGGATGCATTTTCACCCTGTGCATGTGGTTACATAGCTTTTCCTGAGGCTGTACAGAGCCTTTTGCATAGGCTGCATAGAGTGGAAAAGATTAGTTTTACAGTCCAATAGTAGAGATGCTTGTGTGAGATATTAGACAAAAGGGTGAAACTCCTCTTCTCATAAATGTGCAAAGTGAACTCTTCCCCACAGCAGGGACAGAGACTGTACAGCATGGGAGCTCGCACAGCCTTGTTGCAGGCCTCTCTCTAGGCAGGTGAGAACATGGAACCAGGACTACCATCAGTATCTGGAGCACCGTAGCCAAAAGGGTGGTGGAGTGAAACATGCTGGTGCAAGTAAAACTGAAGTAGCAAATACCACCCAAATATGGTTTCTATTTTGTTCTCTCCTAGGTGGAAAACTTAGGGAGTGGATGGGTCTTGTGAACCTTACCAGATACTCCCT
This sequence comes from Acanthisitta chloris, assembly GCF_000695815.1. Lineage (NCBI taxonomy): Eukaryota > Metazoa > Chordata > Aves > Passeriformes > Acanthisittidae > Acanthisitta > Acanthisitta chloris. The sequence continues at coordinate 17,177 of NW_008662688.1, forward strand.
GTTCTGTTAGCCACAGATGAATGCTAACACCATCAGAGGAAACTGTTTGCCATGTAAAAGAAGTTTAATTAGTTCTTCAGAATCTTGGAGTTATGCTGTACTTTCTAAGTACAAAATTGTGTCTTGGATAAGTTGACAATTAATTTATTGTAGGTGATATAGACAAGTATAGGTTAATTAATTCTCTCTCTCAGAGAATCCTGACTCTTGATGGGAGACATGCTTGGGGTTAAACCTGTGGTTGTTTCAATCTGTCCTTGGTGCTGAGTTTATCCATCACTTTCTTTCCATTTTCTATTTCATGATAGTTGCATTAATTTACTTCTCTAAAACACCACCTTTTCTCATCAAAAGTCTGAAGGCAAACACAAAGAAAGGATTTTACAGTGGCTGATGTTTGGCAGTCTTTAAATGGCTTTTTAATTGTGCATTTCAGTTCTCTAATGCAGAAGGGAAGTAGTCAGCTATTCAGCTGCAACTTCATTTCCCCTGGGAAGAGCTGAAAACTTCCTTTGCCTGGCAGTAGAGTATCACAGAACATTAATCATTGGCCAAAAAGCGCCGTTTTTTCTGTAATTATTTTGCCTTTTGGAACAATCATCTTCTAAAGTATTACTGTGAGACCTGTTCCCTCAAAGAAGAGTCATAATTTGGAATGGAAACCTGGCTCAGAGACACCATCTCCATGAGCACACCACAGACTCACTGCAGAATGCACATGCAAAAAAATTACTAATAGACTGCTGCAAAACCATGCCAAAGCATCCCAGTGAAGTACTTCTTGGCATTGGTAATTTGTCAGCTAAGTAGTTCTTCCTTCTAAAGTTTTCCTGTATTTTCTGCTTTATTATTTGAGTAGCTGGTAACAGGTTTATTTTACAAGTCCTTTACCTTATTAATGCATTTCTCTGTGACAGCTCGTCTTGTTATCTGTACACTCAGATGATGTTTTGTGAGCCAAATAGTGTTCTCATTTTGCCACCTTCGTAACTAGACTGAGTCACCTCTCCATCAATGCAGAAGCTTCCTGTGTGTAGCATGTTGGTAGCCCTCCTACAATAAAAGGTACCTTGAAGATACTTTTCAGACAAAAGTACCACCATGGGAGAGTCCTGTTAGCTTAACAAACCTTGAAATTTCTTTGAGAAATAGAAGTGTGCAAGTTTCTGTTGATCCATTGATCCATCAGCTCCTGTTGGGTTGCCATACATCTGCCTGCCTTCTGCCTGGTGGAGGAAGCCTTGGCTTCCATAAGACCAGAAGATCAGATTAAAAAACAACAGAAAGATCAGATTGAAATTTCCTGACAAAATCTGAAGCTGGGAAGAGTGTTGACTTCTTGAGCAGAGCAGTAGGAGATGCTGAGGCAGTTTTGATGACTCACACCCTATAAAAACTCTAGTCTCCAAGTTCCTGGATGGAAACAATTGCGGGTTTTGATCAAGCTGCTCAGTATTATTCCTCCCCAAGTCATCCTTAAATGAAACCATGGTATGGTGAGTAACTTTTCTGTATAGCTATCCTGTCACAGTTTGCAGAGTTGTTGTTTTAATGCCTTATGTAAGGTAAGAGGTGATAATTTAGTATTTTTCATTAGTATTTAATGATATTTCTTTTATCTTCAGATCTCTGAGAAATATGGGCTGCCAGTTGAAAAGATTGCAAAGCTTTATAAGAAGAGCAAAAAAGGGTAAGTTAGTAACTAACTAACTAAGGGTTTATTGTGGAATCCTTTAGAAGTACTCAGAGACCTCAGTTATGCTTGGGGTCTCATAATGCTGGGCAGTATAAATACTTTCAGGAGACATGCCCATGCACTTGATATCTTCATGATAGTAAGGGATGGCAGAGGAGGAAACGTGGATCTCCAATTTGTGTCTCACCAGTATTCGTGAACTGACTGTGAAGAAAGTTTGTGTTTGGAAAAGATGTCTGGATAAAATCAGTTTTGTGGACAATATGCTTAATAACATCGTGGAGGGCCAGCATGAGAGAGATGCTGCTTTTGCTGTGAATGCAGTGTGGGATTTCCCTGCAGTGTTAGAAAGAAGTAGGCCACTGTCCAGATCTGAAAGACAGGCAGGCAATGCTTGCTGCAGGGCTTTCAGCTGAGTAAATTTAGACATGAACATCACAGCTGAGCTTTTAGAATAGCTAGGCTACTACTCCTTGCCATAAATCTAAATCTCTCCACTTCAACTTTTTTTCTACTTCTAAATAGCTACAATCTTGCAGTGATATAATTTTAAACCAATCATTTATTTTCAGCTGTAACTCTATCTTAGGGCATTCATGTGCCTGGGGAATTATTTAGCTTTTGAGAAGACAGGTGAAACTTCTCATGTTTTGCTTCTTTCTAATACCATTTCCAAGTGATTGTTAGAAGAAACACTTTAAGGTGAAGAGTGAGGAAAACACTCATATACACTTCTAATAGTTGTTGTCAATATTCTCACATCCAAGCTGAGTTCTGAGTCTGTGAGCTCTGTGCAAAGCACGAATTACACTTCTTTCTTGTGTTAGCAACTCACCGCAGAGGTGCAGCAGCCTACCTGGAGTGTCTGGGGAGTAGCATGGAGGTATCCCTGGGGAGCCAACACCAGGCACAGGAAACACCCAGCTAGCTGGTTCTGCCAGGGGTCTGGAGTGCAGCTCATCTTGTAGGCAGCTCAAGTGTGTTAACAACATTCCAGCACTGTCATGTCTGTTACACCAACTACTTCAGAAAGGAGCGGCCTCTAGTCCAGAGACTGAGGGTCTATGGGGCAGATCTTGATGATAATTTTCACTATTATCTCTGCATTGGCATGTGCTGGGGTCTGGGTTTGTGTTGTAGAGAAATAAGTGTATGTGGCAGAGTGCATGGCTTTCCCTTTCAGCATCCTGGTACATAAAAACATTGATTTTTGCCTTTGTCACCAGTATCCTGGTAAACATGGACGACAACATTATTGAGCACTACTCCAACGAGGACACATTCATCCTGCACATGGAGAGCATGGTTGAAGGCTTCAAGATCACACTGACAGAGATCTAGCCTCAGGCAGAGCCTTTTTGTAAGGAACCACAGCATTTCATCCTTCTTGGAAAGCAGAAGATTCCCCGGGAACTTGACATTGATCAGAGAAACTGTTACAAGACTGCTTTGAAAATACTGTCCATTCTGCACATGTGCATCCACTGCATATAGACTTGGGTTTGTCAAGCACAAGGCCACTCACATTAACCTGGTCCCTTATTTATTGCTCCCCACTCTCTAGTGTACAAGCAGTTACCAGCCCCCAGATTTGTAACCAGATGACCCACTGCAAATGTGAAACGCAGCATTTTAATCCATACTTTAGTGTGGATGAGCTCATACTAAAACATGTTAAGGAACCATGCTGGTCTAGTTTCTGAAATCTGGTATAAATCACTTGACCAGTAGCTCTCTCTGTCATTGCTATAAAGCTGTTGCAGTGCTAAAGATGGGGAAAGTGGCTGACAGTTCACTTGCTCAGACTGATCCGTATCTCTCTCTAGTGTATAGTCTTGCCAAATACCTCTGGTAGTTCTCAGCACGTAGCAATGAGGACTTGTAAGTAAGGCATTCAGCTACAAATGTCACTTGTAAGTAAATGGTAAGGAAACCATTTTAACCTTGTATATAATGTTTATAATATGCAATAATATATTTTAACTACTGTATGTGGGTATGTTTACTGCCACTATGTTTTTTGTATGTATTGGGCTTAGGGTTTAACAGAATCTTTCCTAGAGGATTAAATTGCTGCAATCTGTTATGCAGTGTGTACTGAGAAGCTGATAACTGAATCTTCACTCATATGCTCCATCCTTTCTCAAGCAGTTTTATATTGAAATATTAGAGCAAACTGTGTTATAGGGTCGTGAATGCTCTGGCACAATGAGGCCCACCTTATGTGTCCAGGTTCCAGCTGTGTAGATACCTGAATCTCCCATCCAGCTGTCACCAAATCCAGGAGGCACCATGTGTCTGCTGCTTGGTGTGCCTTAGAGCTACAGAAGGGACTTCTTCCTTATCTGTTGATGAAGCAGAGGCTCTTAAAACGGTTTTTTTCCAAGCCTGTGGTGAGAAAGGTGCTTTCCACAGCAGCTTGCTCATTAAAACATTGCTCTAGACTGTAAGAAACAGGACTTCAAACTCTTCTTCTTAAGGGTACTTGCTCTTGTATCTCCATTGAATGATTCTGTTTTGATTCCCAGGACAGTTGGGTGAGATATAAACCTGGGCTTGATGTAAATATTTTATCAAAACTGGAATAATTTTGTCAGTGGAGACTGAGTATCTCACAACTGAAGTGTAGAGATAGGTCTCTCTCACAAGGGCTGGGTCTGAACCCAAGTTGAACTACAAGGTTATCCCATGAAATTCCACCCTGTCTCATGAATTCTGTGAAGAGATAAAGTTGTACAGGTTAAAGTTGTACCAGGAAAGGGGTTCAAGGCCTGAATGTCCCTAGTACATCCAAACCCAGCACTCTCTTCTTTCCACCTCCTCTGGCTATTGTAGAGACCTCCTCACTCACCATACAATCCCATGAGTTTCAGCTGCATGTTTTATTCTGTATGCACTGTATGTGTATCCTGTGCGACAGAAGTGTGGGTCCTTTCCTACACATAGCCTTTAGTTTCTTTTTTAAATTTTCTTCTGAAACCTCTTTTTCATTTAGTCACCTGTCTTTTATTAGGTGGTTAATAGCATAAAGAAGCACTGCCTAGATCAGCAGGGCTCACTCTGTAGTGTTTTGAACTGTCTGGAGCTATTTTCATTCAAGCAAAGTACCTGGGATAGCTGCCCAGTCTGATTTGGTCATGATTTTGCATGAATTGTCCTGCAAGCTCTTGCACACTTTCTCAACTTCATTAGCAAGAGCATCCCATTAAAATCTCTACTTCCAATAGAAATGTTAGGTACATGTCAAAGTTTCTGTGGGACCAGAAAGGTTCAGGCTATTAGCATCAGGGCTAACATAGCCAGAATCCCTATATGTCTGTGAACCAAAGTGTGTTGTCGTCTTCCTCCTGCCCTTTTCTTTCATCATGCACTCTTTCTTCTTCTAATGCAGAGTTTTATAGTAATTTCCTTAACTTTTTATAAAAGTGCACTCCAGCAGAGATGATCTTGCTGCCCTGTTCAAGAGCAGACACCCTGGGAATACAGGGGATTTATGATGTGTCGATTCATTTCTGCTTGGCTTAGACTGAGATAAAAATCTATGCTGACTTAACCCAGATACTGTCTTTCCTAAAGGAAAAAGAGCACAGTTTTGACAGGTGACATTAAGAACTGGGACCAGCACACAGGACTGGTGAGCGATGCTGTTAGTTCTTGTATTTCTCTGTTGGTGCTTGGAATCCTCAGGATATTGGCTGGGATCTCTCAGTTGGTCATGATGTCTGGGCAGAAGCTGCAGGCAAAGCACAGGAGTAAATGTCTGCAGAAGCTGAGCCCTGGTTCTGCCCCCAGCAAACCTGCTGTGCTGGGGAATGCCTGTGGTTCCTGTGGCTGGCCTGAACTGGAATGTGCTGCATTCAGGAAGGACAGTGAGAATTTAGGGTTCACAGAGGAGAAGGACAGGCTGTCCTGGCAGCACCAGCACTCAGGTTAACGGGACATTCTTGTCCTGGGAGGAGATGAGCTGGGATCTATCGAGTGCTGCAGCATCCTGTGCTGAGGAGCAGGGTAGGATCAGTGAGAAGTGCCATGCTCCAGAAATACTGGGGCTTAAAGAGCTAACTTTCCATGGCCATTTTAGGAGCTTTCAGTCAGGCACTGTCTAGGGAAGGAAAGTTGCTTCCAAGATTAGCTGAAAACTATTCTAAATACATCTCAAAGTGTGTGAATTCCTGATAGAAGAAAGCTGATACTCCTGCCTTTAGTTCCTTCTTACAGTCTCTATGAAGTTAGCAGCATTGAGGAAGATGAGTAGATTGGTGGTAAAGTTATGTTTAAACAACACCTAGAGCTAGTTAAGGATGATCTCCCTTAACTTTACCTGCTAGGGTCCAAGGGCTTTGTTTCTCTGCTCCAGATACAGATGCATCACAAGCACTAAGACATTACAGGGAGCATATTACCCTGCACCTCTTCAGTTGTAGTTACAGCATCAGCTGCTGGAGGAGCTTGGACACTGGTTGTGGCAAGCTACAAGCTGTCAGGGGTCACCTTGTTGGTCAAAATCAGGCTGTCAAGGTGATGAGAAAGGGGCAGTATGAGTAGTGCAAACTGAAGCAGTGGCCTGCCTCATGCCCTGCTTGGTTCAAAGTTCTCGAGGAGTACATAATGCATGTGTGTATATTGTTTAAAATATACACATTGCTTTTGTTTAATGAAAAATATCGATTAATGCTGGATCTTCCAAATATTATGAGTTAAATGGAAGTAAGATTTGGCTGCTGTTCAGCGGGCAGTATGAGTAGTGCAAACTGAAGCAGTGGCCTGCCTCATGCCCTGCTTGGTTCAAAGTTCTCGAGGAGTACATAATGCATGTGTGTATATTGTTTAAAATATACACATTGCTTTTGTTTAATGAAAAATATCGATTAATGCTGGATCTTCCAAATATTATGAGTTAAATGGAAGTAAGATTTGGCTGCTGTTCAGCTCAGCAGACTCCTTTTGTCTCTGTGGCACTGCTGTGGTTGTTTATTTAAAGGAACAAAACTCATTTCCTTTCCTTCTTCAAGACCACAGTCTTGACTCTTAGCTAGTGCAGCCTGAAGTGTGGCTACTGCTCAGCTCAGCTTCCCTATGAAGAGCTAAAGCAGTACAGTGTCTGTAGATGTGTTTTGAAAAAACTCTGACAGAGATGTGTGAAAGGACAACAGTCTTAGTTTAATTCTGATTCCCACTACAGATTTGGCACTTTGTCCGTCCATTTGATGTTTTATTATGAAACCCCATTCAAATTGTCAAATTTTAGTTTCTTTCTCACAGTCAGGTGCTGATATCCCCCAAATAAAGTGCATCCTTTCAGTGAAGCTTTGTGGATGTAGAGTGATATCCCCATCAACACATTTTGGAGGATTTTTACCACTGAATGTAAACTACAAAGAAAAGAACATTTTATTCCTTTGTGTCCTCTCTCATGAAGTTTTTGGTCAATGAAATTCAGAGATCAAGTGTCTTGTATATTTGCCTCCTTCATTCTATGCATTGTTTAAATGTTGTAAATTAATTCAAACAGTTAGCAAAATCTAAACTCTCTGGCTGTCAGAGATGCTGTATATTGATTGATATGGAACTGGAAAGGAGTATCTTATGACTTTTAAAATGTAAAGCTTATTAAATGTTTATATGCTCTTCCATTTCCTATTAATTGAGACAAGATACAAACAAGAATGTTTGTGCCAAAGATTGTGACAAGCCGTCTTTCTGGCAAACAAGGAAACTATGTATAAATAGTGTGCTTTTATATTAAGAAAATAGCTCATGTAACTTAATAGTGTTGCAACTGGGAGAGGGGTTTGATAAACTGTAAATACAGTTATTTTATTTTTTGTACATTTTTAAGAAGGAAAAAAATAAATATTCCTATGTATGAGATAATATTTGTGTTGTTGTGGTGTGTATTACTATGTCTCTCCAGGAGAGATAGGATCAGTATGGACAAATACCTGAAGGAAGTGTACAGAGGATGGAGTCAGGCTCTTCTCAGTGATGCCCAGTGACAGGACCAGCAGTGGGCACACACTGAAACGCAGGAGGTTCCCTCTGAAATCAGAAAACGCTTTTTTCACTGTGTGGCCAAGCACTGGAATAGGTTGCTCAGAGAGACTGTGGAGTTAATCCTTGGAGATAGTTCAAAACTGCCTGGACGTGGTCCTGGACAACCAGCCCTCACTGGCCCTGCTTGAGCAGATGACGTACGGAGGCTCCTTCCAGCCCCAACTGTTCCATGATTCTGTGACCTGTTGGAGTGTCCTGGGAACCTGGCTAGAAGCACTGGCACTAACATCTTTGTGACTCCAGGGCACCTGGGATGAGGTCCCTTAGCTGCATCTGCTTGTGCTGTGCCCTGAGTGCCCAAAGCACACTGGAGCATACCTGGCTGTGCATCTTGCAGTAAAACGTTTTCATCAACCAGTCCATTCTCCACCAATTGACTTTGGCTTTTCAAACAAGAATCCAAGAGGTGAGAACATCTAAGTAAGTGGGAAATTGCTTGGGAAAGCATTTGCCTCAGCAAAGGGAGTCTCCCCTAGCAGAGGCAGGACAGCCCTGTATACAGTGGGGTGGAGGAGTTCAGTGCTCTGGGTGAGCAGTGCAGGGTGAGCCAGGACCAGCTCCCATGGAGCTCTTTAAGGTAATTATGTTTCCTGGGCACTGCCTGTGATAGATGTTTAATTATGTTTTATAGGAAGTAATTTTACTGAGCGCCTCTTAAAACGTGAAATGCTTTAAAGCTGAGTGGTTGGCAATGCTCCATCTGTGAGACCATGGAGGAGTGAGGAGCAGCATGTTGGCTGATGGGAAATGCTGCACCCACTGTGTGCTCAGAGCCTGGACTGCTGCTGGCATGGCTGAGTGAGGGTTTAGCAAGGTGACTAACAAGGTCTTTAAGAATTGACCCTCTCCTAGGAATAGGGAGCAAAACACCCCCCTTCTAGCTCCTAGACCAAAACTTCAGGAGCTCACTGTAGTGGCAAAGTGGTGGTTTTCAGCACCTTCCCAACCTCTTGCCTCAATTTGTGCTGCCGAAAACAGTGATAGATTCTGGAGTAGGCTTTTTCCCAGATGGGGACAGTTCCAGGGCTTGCAAAGCTGATGAGCCACAAGGTCTCAGGTTCCCTCCACCCTGAGGTGGTATGAGGTCCAGTCTCAGATTGTGGGGATGCAACCCGTGCTTGAGTGCCTGGTGGTGGCTATCACCTGGAGCCAAGCTCTGTCCTGCAACAGAAGCCTTCGGCTTTTCACAGCAAGATGCACGGGCCAGCAAAGGTTGTGAGTGGAGGATTTTAGCATCCCTGTGCAAATAAACACCTCCTTAAACCCCTGCCTTTTTTTTGTGTTAATGCTAAATCATATTATGGCCCTAATGGGAGGGTGAGGAGAATGTGTATCACAGGGAGCCCAACGCACTGGAAGTCCATGTAATAAAGGTGGTTTGAAGTTGCACTGAGCACAGGGGGTGCCTGGTAACTAATGCTCCATCCAGGCTCCAGCCTGTCTCAAGCTCATATTAATGTGCAGTTCCACAAATAGGCTTCTTTTTTTCCAATCTCAAGAGGAAATAGGCACCGGTTTCAGTTACCTTCCAGTGGGATTTAAACTACTTTTAGCACCCTGGTGCTAATCCCAGCTCCAAATTTAACCTAGGTAAAAGTTTGAGGAGCTTATGCACAGGAGCATGAGCCAGGCCCCTACAGAGCCCATCTGAGGCTGGCAGGAGTCCCTGCTGCAACAAGCTCTGCTTCTGCCTCATGAGCCACATCTCAGAGCAACTAACCACAGCTAACACCCTGCCACTCTGTGCTCCCTCCCCACATCCTGCCCCTTCATGGTGTACTAGTCATTAGAGGATAAAAAAAATGCCCTAAACCAGGAGAGGGATTTATCTATGGTGGCGAAAGTTGCTGTCAGTCAGCCAAACTGGTCTCTCCAGCTGCAGAGGACCAGGGCTCTCAGCCTCGTGCTGTCCTTCCTTTGCTTTTATAAGCCACTCCATGTTATCCTACTCCATGCCCAGCTGCTGGCTTCAGCTGCCAGAGGAAAAGCTGTGTTAGCCTGGAGAGCCCAGGCGGCTGCAATGTGCCAGCACAGCACCCATGCACAGCTTAAGCCCTGGCTAAACCCTCCAGATGAGCTTTCCTGGCTGCTGCCTCTTTGCCTGCGGCAGTGAGCGTGATGGGGCCCTGGAGACAGCAGGCAAAGGCTTCTCCAAGGCTTTCCCAACAGACCGTGGGGCTATGTGAGGCTTCAAGGCTCCAGTGTGAAGGGAGTAACAGCACAGGACACACCATAACTAGCTGCAGCAGAATGTTTATTAGTAGGAAAGAACATTTAGGGGATTTCAGTAGGAGAATTTGTTTGAACCATTGGTGTCCACCGTACATTGGTTTTTATCAAGATTGTTCAAGGTTACATATTTATATAAGAAAACAATAATTCATATTTAGGTGCAATCAGTAATTCCAGTATGAAAAAGCACCGTGTCACAAAACAGTTTACAATACAAAAGTCTTCAAAATCTAACATTTAAAAACAATATTTGTTCAACAGTAATAACAATACAGTAAAAAAATTCTTATTTCCCTTCAAACAATACTGCTTATATATTTTGGCACTGAGAAAGAAACTATCACAAACGCGCCTTTTTAACAACACAATGCTGTTTTGTGAGTGTCTATATAACAAGGAAAAACATGCTTTTGAAGTCAGTCATTTTGCCAGGTGCAGTTTGAACTGCTTTCTCCATTAAAAAGAAGAAAAAAAAACCCAAACTAAAAGAAAAATAACTCCTAAGCTGCAGCATGTCTTGTCTTTTGGCCCAGGACACGATCTGGAGAAGTTTGTCTCGGACTCAATCCATCAAGCAAGTCAGCCCTGCCTGAAAGGCTGGATCTGAGCTGCTCTTCCTTCTCCAAACCTGACAAGAAATTTAGACCAAAGCCCCGTGAATGGTCCTGTCTGACTGGGACTGTCCCCAAGTTCTTGCTATATTAAGCACTCAAATCAGATTCTGACCCTAAAATTGCTGATCAGACTCTTCCTTAATTTCATAATTCCCCCAAATTTTATTTAATTACTTTTAAAGTCACTTGCACAAATGGTCTTAAAATGTGAGCCCATCGGTTTTGTCCTGGTATAGCCAGCAGTTCCAAGGAAAAGTGAGCGTGCACGTGGGTGAGTTAAGGGGTAAGGGAGCCTGGTGCCAGCTGTGTGCCCTGGGCCAGGAGACATTCCTCCCAGGTCTCCTCCTGGGGCCAAGGCTGGTACACAGTGTGGGAAGGGAAGCTTGAATCTGAGAGAGGGAAAGACAGAAAACTAGACTGTTCAGGAAGAATTAGTTTCCACTCAAAACTGACCCCTATTAAAAGAACGCAGGTACTACGCACCGGTGAGACGCCGGTGCCGCGTGCAGCTAAGACGGCCCTTGAAAAAGGCTGATTCTAGTGAACATGCAGTCCTTGGTGCTATCTCTAAAAGCTGAACAGTAACAAAAAAAAAAAATTAAATAGTTTTTACATCTTACATCAAAGATGCCACTACAAAAACACAATAGTATCACACATTAATTAGTACAGTCTTAAAAATGCAAACCAACGCTGGTAAGACTCCCATACATTCTGCATATCATATGTACAGAAGAGAAGAGCTTCTCGAGAGGAGAGGACAGTCGTAGAGAGATAATCTTCTGTGTTCTGAGTACGTTGCATAATACAAATACATTATCAGCATAAGAAAACTTTAACACTAAGAGTTCAAGAAAGGTCCTAACTGGAAGTTAATAGCGGGGGGAACCGTGCACGTGCTGGGGGCACAAAACACATACACAACCCTCCGCCAGATTCTCTGTCTCCTCCGATGGCCTGACCATCCACTTCCATTTTACCAGGCAGGTTTAACATGCTGCTCTGTGGGTACAGACTCCCAAAGCATGCAACAGCACAGAGCCACATCCCCAGAGCTGCCCCTGGTGTGCCTGAAGGCAGCTCACCTCTATGTGTGCTTTCCATGGGCTATGCCTGGCAGAGAACTGGCTGGAGACTCAGAGTATCACCAGAGGAGCTTACAACAGAACCATGGGGGAAAATTAACACATCACAGTAGCTATAGGCAACCACACGCAGGACACTAGCAATTCTAGACAGCCATAAGAAAAATTATGTGGACCAAATTAATTTAATTCATAGTCGTCCCTCTCCTTTCTGAGTGGTAAAAGTCTTCCTCAGGATATGTAGGTTTGCTTGCAAAGCATTCATCTAGAGAGGTATCTAATTTTGCCAAGACACAGGATATGCTGAAGTCCATGCTGCTGCAGATAGTCTGCCCGTAGCAGAATATCTAGTTTGATTTAGTATCTCTACTCTATGCTGCAATGAGGCAAAAGCCTGAGGGAACAGAGATGAGAAAGCTCTCCCTGTGGAATGGTCATGGACTTAAATGGGAACCAGACGCTTGGATCCATTCAGCTTTTGGCCATGGTTTTTCTCAATTTATTAGCTTCTACAGCATCACAAAAATCTGCCCAAATTTAAGTGAACAAATGGTCGTGGTTTAACCCCAGCCAGCAACTAAGTCCCACACAGCCACTTGCTTACCCCCTCCCAGTGGGATGGGGGAGAGAATTGGAAGGGTAAAAGTGAGAAAACTTGCGGGTTGAGATAAAGACAGGTTAATAGGGAAAGCAAAACTCTGTGCACAAGCATTCATTCACCCGTTCCTGGGGCAGGCAGGTGTTCAGCCATCTCC
>NW_008662689.1:0-6918 GCF_000695815.1 Acanthisitta chloris
CCCCCCACACTGCAACCCAGGACAGGGTCCCAGAGATTTGTTCAGGATCCAAGTGTCTAAGTAGATTACTAACCATTTCATCTCAGATTTCAGGGGGGCTATTTGGCTTCCTATCTCTATCAGCTCCGGAGGCCAGTTGTCCTGAGTAAACCTGTCTTACTAATAAAAACTGAGGCAAAGAAGGTTTTAAGTACCTCAGCCTTTTCCTCATCTTGAGTCACTCTGTCCCATCCCATGTCCAACAAGGACTGAAGATTTTCCTTGCCATTCCTTTTGCTACAGATGTATAGAAGCACTTTTTTGCTATCCCTGACAGAAGTGGCCATATTTGATTCAAATTGTGCCTTTGTCTCTCTAATTTTCTTCCTACATGACCTGACTATGTTCCTCAACTCTTCTTGAGTAGCCTGCCCTTTTTTCCACAGTTGGTAAGCTCTCTTTTTTTTTCCATAATTTCCTGTAAAGTCTCCCTGTTCAGCCAGGCTGGCTGCCTTCCTTGCCAGCTCACCTTGCGGCACACCGGGACAGCTGCTCCTGTGTGTTCAATGCTTCCTTCTTGAAGTATGTCCATCCTTCCTGTACCCCTTTGTTTCCAAGGGTTGTTTCCCAGGGTACACTTTGAACCCGACTTTTGAGCAGGCCAGAGTCTGCTCTTCTAAAGATCAGGATAGAACTTTTATTGATGGCTCTTCTTGCATCCCTGAGTATTGACAGCTCTTTACTTTCATAATCACTGCGCCCTAAATGGCCTCCAACCACCACATCTCCCACCAGCCCTTCTCTTCGCAAACAGCAGGTCTAGCAGGGCTCAACCCCTAGTAGGCTCATCTACCAGCTGAAGTAGAAAATTATTCTCTATGCACTCGAGGAACCTCTTAGACTGACTTTTCTTCTCTGTATTAAATCTCCAGCAGACATCTGGCAGGTTAAAGTCACCCACAAGAACAAGGGCTGGTGATGAGGCAGCCCACATCTTCTTTGGACAGTCTGTTTTAGTGCCTCACCAATTTTTTTCCCTAGCATGTCCGTTATTAGTTCTCCTCTTAATTAGACTCTCTTCCATAGAAATCAGTTGCACTTTATGTTATTTCCGGAGTCTGTGGTGCCTAGATCCACTTTAGCTAATAGCACAGCCCCTCTGCCAAAACTGGTGGTGTTAAGCACCTCATGTGTGTGCTCTGACTTTTAGATGGTTCTGCCTCAATCTGTGACCTGATCCTGTGTCTTAAACCCATCAGAATTGTATTGATGTGCATCACTGTTCTGTTGGAGATCATTTTCTAGAGTTCTTCTAGCATGATTTCACTTGGAAGAAATTCAATTTACATACTCCAGGAGGCTGGTCAGGGAAATTGTAATAAATCAGAGGTGGTTACCTAAGCATGGTAAGTGGAAATAGCTGAGATATTGCCTTGCAGAAAGATGCTTTTCATCTCAACTGAAACTTTTTTCAGAATTCATTCAGGTTCCATATTTATGACAATATTTAGGATGTTCCAAAAAAAATTGTAGTGTTTGAAAGGCTGATCTCTGGGCCCTCCTAAGTTTGGAGGAGCTGTGCCCAGACTTCTAGAGGTTTTCTGTCGCCTACATGTCACAGGAAAGTTGGGAGGCTTATTACATGCTTTTGGGGCATGCCAGATTCTTGATCATTGTCTCTATGTTCAAGTCCTTGTTTACAGGTATTGAGGAAAGCATCCTTCTTTTCTTTCCATTCATAGGTATAATACCTCTATCTGGATCAATTGTTTCTGGAGCTGAAGTGATCCACGGCAACAGTGTGGAAGGCATCCCCAGTGACAATCAAGGAAGGACTTGGCTCCTGACTCCTGTATTCTGACAGTGGTTTTTTTTTTAAATTCAGATCCAAATTTGGACTTTACTGCTACTGAGTAAGTATTGAACTTCCACTATTTTAAAGGAAGCCCAGACGTGAACTCAAACATGACATGACATCAGTGTCAATCAGGTTTGGGCCACCTTCAAAGCCAAATACTCTTGTCCCCCACACCATAAATTTTTTTTCTGCATTTGATTATGACAGTAGTTCTCCAATTAATCTTGTGTCAAAATCTCTGAATTTGACCTGAATGCAGCTGGTGAACTGGTGGAAACAGTATTGTTCTATTACTAACTACCTGAGCCACAGGCAAATAAATAAATTGTAAAATTTACAAGAATCCTCTAGTGCTTGAGATTCATTTCAGTAAGAAAAGCATATATGTCTCTTCTAAGTACATTTTTTATGTTTTTCCATGAAAAAATAATAAATTAATAAACCAATGTAAAAAATAAATTCCAGTTCTTCCACTCTTTAACCCCAGTTTTAGTAGAGGACCCTTTGATGCATATTAACTTTAAATGAGAAGTCCCGTAATCCACAATCAGAATTATCATTCAGCTAATGAGTTTACAACTGCAAAGGCCAATATACATCTTTTACCTTTGACCATTTCTGCATGATGCCTGTGTAGATTTGAAGGGGAGGAGGTAGAAATACAGTAACCAGTAAATGTAACATTCAGACAACTAATCTGTTCATCTAAAAATGTGCTTAGAGGAAAATTAAAATTTATAAATTTAAAGGCTGAAAATTCTAGCTAGACATTTTATTGCTAAAAGTAATTGTCTTTCATCTCTATTTCCCTCAGTTCTCCCAGTGTGTCCTCACTGTTTGAAATAGATTGATAGAATGGTTAAGAATTCTCTCTGAGCTTCAGTGAGATTATATCAATTATTTAGAAGTGCTACAATTTTGGCAGGGACATAATCCACTTTCTCACTTTGAAGACAACCAGGAGATTAATACAAACATACATTAAGGGAAGAAATTCAGTCAGGGTAATGCTAGTGTGACAAAATGAACACTTGTACTCCGCTATTTCAGCATGAGGGGAAGAGAATTAACTGTCAGATGATAAACAGGATGAATTGCCTGCTTGTCATATCAAGAGCTTTTAGCTTTAAACTGAAGATAATGGATACATTGCAAGTTTTACAGTAATAGAGTCAAATTTTAGTTCATAGTGAGGAATTTAAAATGAAGTCTCCTGCCCTTTGATGAAAGAACTACTGAATACTTACTAATATTTTAAACTGTTTATGTTCTATGAACTGTGTAAACAGGGAACATATCCCAGTAATCTATAAGTGGGAAGGTACCATTTTGGCCAAATTGTAAGTCTTTATAAAATACTGTTTTTAAAGACATGCAGAAATATTTGTTGATGTGAAATTTGTAATAACATATACTAGATTGTAAAGACAGAGATATACTGATCATAGTACACATTAAGAATGTATTCAACACCTGGAAATTAGAGCTTAAATACATGATCCCTACAAAAACAGCTGTTGAGATTTAAGATTGTTGTTGGCCACCATAACCATCTTCCTAGCTGAGTCACGGTAACAGATCAAATGATTGCTTCTAATCGATTTCAGTGTGGTCAGTCAGCTTAATAGACCTTTAAATCAGACAAGCTGCTGATTTAAACCAGTCTATCTGACATTCTACTGAAGAAGACTAAGAATATTCATAAATTATGTTACCACACTTCAGCTCTGGGAATGGTAATGGCTTTAGATCAATAATGAGCAAACTAAATAAAAACTATATAAGGTGCTCTCTTTTGATTTATAAAACCAGGATTTTCTCTGTTAGTCATCTAAAGCCAAATTAGAAGGACTATTTCTAAACAGAAGCTTGATTAGTGGCAAATTATCATAAGCATGAAAAGCAAGTCTGGCTTCTCCACAGCTGTCACATGTATAATTATGCACATGAGACAAACATAGTTAGCAGTTGACTTTAAATTTTTCCTGAGTACATATATCTGATTTTTTAAAAAATTTATTTCCATTGTCTTGGGGACCCTCAATGTCATGGACATCAAGCCATTTTAAAGGAACATGCTTCCTACTGTTGTCCTTATAGCTGTCTGCCAGTTTATCCTTTTCATTGCAAAGTTACACAGATTATGAAGTTAAAGCACCTTCTGCTGCTCCCAAAACCATTTTCCATTGAAAGGAGGCTTTGGAAACTGTAGTGTTTCTGTGATTGCTGTTACTCAGTGCCATTTCTTGTGTAAGAAATAGCAATTATTAAGCAAGTCTTAGATGTCATCAAAGTATCATATGTAAGCAGAAATTGGGAAATAATTTTACCTTTTAAAATTCTTCTCTTTTAAATACTATTCAAAACAATCTATCTGGTTTTTTTTCAGAAGTGAACTTTACCAGACTGGTTGGATATCCTTCATATATTTTCACAATTCCTTCTTCTTCCATGATGTTTGCTTCTGAAACGTCCATGTCCTTTTTCTCCATTAAGACTTTTTTTAATACTTCACAAATATATGCACATAGAAGATGAAATGATTCAATAATGCCTTTGCATTCATTTTCAGAGACAGAATAATTAGAAGGCATATCACACCCTGCTCACATTTCTCTTAATACTGTCCTGGCCACATATACCCCACTGTGACTTCAGCAAGACAGCTCGTTGCAGCAGAATCAATCTGAAACACAATTTTGCTATAAATTAGAAAGCTTCTGTGGCTGGGTTCAGCTTCTGACAGAAAAATAATGATTTTTTTTAAAATCTGAATTTAATTGACAAAAATATACCCTCAATGAATTTTTGTTGGTTTACAGATAACAAAATATTCTAGCTAAGAGGCTACGTGCATGTTTGGTAAAGAAAACGGGAGCTGACCACTAGGTTTTCTGCTGCCTGGAGTGTATGTACAGTGGAGCTGTATGTACGGTAGTGCTTCTGACTTTACCAATATGAAGGCAAAGGTTGAACTGTAATATTCCATAAGGTACACACAGATGTTCTTCTTCTGGCACAATAAATTAAAATACTTCAAATTCTAATATTGTTTCTTTAACTGGTACCCCTCCTTTCCTAGGTGGACTATTGTGCATTCTTCCTTTCAAAGAAAGTGAGAATTTTGCAAGGGCTTTTTTTCAGTAGTTCATCAATTACTTGAAAACAAAATGTGCTTGTCAACAGTCTTTTAAACTGGTGTTGATTAAGGTGATAGAAACAACCCTCTTTGAGAAATTCTTAAAGATACTTTATATGATGAAGTGAATTATAATTTACCTTTGCATTAAAACATTTACAAATACTGAAAGAAATATCTGTAACAGCTGAAAATTATTTCCTTTGAATTTTCTTCTACTCTTTTTTCAATCAATTAGTTTTGATTTTATTGTTCAAATGGACAGCATTAAACCTTTCAAACAATAATTCTCCATGTGGTTTTAAAATATCATGGAAATTTGTGTCATAATTACAATCTGTTATCATTTCATTAAGCAATAATCATTCAGTTGCCAGAATCAGATTATAAACCTTTTTTCCTGAATATGCCATCGTTCAAATTGTTTATTTTGAAACGGAAGAGTACAGTGTAAAATTGTTTCTTTTTTAATAAAAATAATGTAAATTCTCTATTTTGATAGCAAGTAAGTGTTTACATTCCTCCAGTTTATATAATTTAATCATTTTGATGGAAAGTAACAGGGAAATGAGCAAGTACATTAAACTGTTTATATATATATAAATCCTACAGCCTTATCTAAACTCTCTTGTAGCTATATTATAGGAAACTTGACACCACTGGAATATCTGTGGTAAGTACTTGATTGCTATTGTTCTTGAACCATTTGGAATATAAAACTACGGATCAATGATTTCACACTAGATTTTGTCTGTAGGTATAAGAGAATGAATTTTAATCCTTGGGGTTACATTTCCCCATCTTTCTCCTTGATAATTTTCCTTTTTCTAAAAGTCATTTATGTATATGAAGCAGATGGCCAGCTTGTTAATTATTTTCTTGCTCTTAAGTTACATAAACATTTAAAAAGAAGCCTTCTTTGGTTTTGTGTTTTGTGGTTGTTTTTTTTTTTTAATTTAAACTTTTTAGTCAAGACCAGCATCTCAAGAAACAACCTACAACTCCCAAATCTATTTCATACTCTCCCAAAATTAACACTGAGATCATCTTGTCTACTAGGGGTGTGAGTATAAGACTCCTGACTCTCCAAGATAAGAATCAAAATAGAACCGTAGCAGGAAGTAACAGATTATTCAGCAAATGAGTTCCTTTGCTGAGTGGTGATGCAGTTGTGTGACTGAAAATAACAACAGCTGATCCAACAGAGACCAACTGCAGGAAATGTCAAAATAATGCAGAAAAAAAAAGAAATAGAAGTAAAAATGCAGTGGCATGATTAGATTCCAAATTTCTGTTCTGTGATGGCTGTGATGGCATATACATAGAATTTCCTCATATGAGATATCAACTCATATTTACTGTCATCATCTACTGCACTACTTGTATGAATAAGAACTCATTTCAATATAAATTTTGTTAATGATTTTTGACGTTTGGCTCATGACTTTGTCACTAGATATAGATTATTACAATCATCTCATCTTCTTTAGCCATGTTATATAATGATCTGTTGCAATCAGAAGTTTCATCTATCTCTGCTTCACTGAATATCTGTCTTATAAGACATAGATGTAGCATAAAGAGAAATTCTATAGCAAAATAGTAGTTGTTTGTAACAGGATAATGATTAGTCAAAAAAGCAGATATTAAAAATATTCACAGATTATGAAAGTACAGCTGCCTCATTCTACTTATACTTACAGAGAAGTTTCCTATCAAAACTACTTCTTTACACACCCCATAACTTTATAAAACAATTGTTTCAAAATGAAAGGGGTGTTTGTTTTGTTTTCACAATGGTTTTTACAGTTTTATTACTTTTGATTCCTTAAAGGAAAAGAAGAAAGATTTAAAGAAAGCCTTCAGGTTGTAATGTGGTGTTTGGTGGTCATTTAGTTTTAAACTCCTGATTGACAAAAGTTCTTACTGCATACAAATTTTA
>NW_008662689.1:6996-17232 GCF_000695815.1 Acanthisitta chloris
CAGTTTATAACACCTAGATTTACAATTATTTTGTAGGACTCACAGACATTTGTAGATTGTGCATATCAGGAATAATCTCAGGAAAGTGCACAAACAGACCAACAACATTGCACAGCCATTGGTATGCAATGGGCTCTGGCTGATGTTCCCCTAAAGGTTAGATTCAAGAAATATTTCAAAGGTACATGAGCTGTTTGGAATAGCATGACTCCTGTGTTTTTCTGTGGTTCAAAGCAATTCAGAGACATAACAATCAACACTACTCTATGCATGTATTACCTCAAAATAGAAGACCAGAGGTACCAACCCCACTTGTTCTTCTGAAAGGTTTTGTGATGTGAAGAAGACTTAAAATGATCATTCTCTTTTTCTTACCTATTGAAATTGAAAACTATATCAGAAAAGTTGCTTACCTGCAGCTTGTATATGCAATCAGACCATTCTTTCAATGGGCACCTACATGAGATTCTGTCATTCAATCAATGTAAAAAAAATTTGCTGCTAATGCTGTGTATATACACCTAAAGAGCCAATGCAACCACAGTTCAGATGTGTTTCTGAACATTTTCTTAGAAAAGCTGAAAAAACACCTACTTATTTCCCCAAATAGAAAAGTACTAAATAATTGCTATAAATAGCAATAAGAATTAAAACTTGCAAGTTTCAGGAATTGCAACACTTGAAAGAATGAGTGGAAGAAAATAACCCACTAAAAATGATAATATCTTGTATCTATTTTAGGTTGGCATCAATCTGACCACTCAACTATTATTCTCCACCAGGCAACGAGATTAATTAAATCTCATACCTGCCCCCTTTTATTTGATGCATATTAGATTCATTAACGCTGGAATAGACTGATGTAGATTTTTGTAGGAATCGTGAGAAGAGAAAATACTTGAGAAGATTAGGCCATAGATCACATATTCTAGCATTCATTTAACTTAATGTTCCTTTGTTAGGGTGCAGGTCAACTCTATCTTTATAACTGTGTTATCTTATCTGTCAGCTAATTCAATTCCAAACGTCATTTGAATGAAAGAATCTTTGGATGTTGTTTTCCTTGTGCCCTGCTGACCATATTCACTCATCTCATTGTGACATGACTGTAGTATTGGAGAAAGAGAAAAGGGCAATACATCATCCTGCAATTCAAGTTTTTAAATTAACCCAGTTTGCCTTACCCAACAACTGACATTAAGGCCTCTTGGAGCTTTTCACATGTTTCTAAACAAATTACTGTGTTCAGGGTCTGGATACAGGACAAGGAAAAAGTGATAAATTTTCACGTAAATTCCTTCTTGTAGGTCCATTTCTATAAACTGCTCAAAGAAGAGGACAAAAGAGAAGGCTTTCCACTCTGCTGCTGGACAAGCAGTTTGGAAAAGTTCCAGTTCCAAAATTCTTCATAAGGCAAGTCCTCCAGCTAGCATCTTGCCTCATTGGGAGGTGTTACAAAGTAGGAGAAAGCCTGCAACCCCATTAGTTTCAGTTTAAATCCTTACATGTTGCATTTTAGGCCGTAAGTGGATCCAAAAAAAATCAGAAAAGCAACTAGAAATTTCTCGAGGAAATTTGCAATTAAATTGAGTTTATGGGCTTCATTTTGTCGAGGGACGAGTGTCAAAAGGAACAGGATAACCCATGTGATCAACAAGTAGCTTAAAGACTGGTGTCATTGATAGAATTTTTAGTATTTTTAATCATGGGGCAGTTTATGTGGCCTTACTGGAGATGACAGATGGGATTAACCTATCAAATAGGGTCAAAAGGATCTTAGCTCATGAGATGGTAGGGCTCAATGACAGGGCTTTAAACTAAACTTGAAAGGGAAGGGAATGAGACCAAGATCACTAGGGAGGAGCCTAGAGGTCACATGCTTGCGTTAGTGGTGAAATCGATAACCCAGCTAAAGTGCATCTACACCAATTCATGCAGTGTAGATAACTAACAGGAGGAACTGGAGGCCATTGTGCAATAGAACAACTATAACATCATGGAAATATGGTAGGATGGCTTGCACAACAGGAGTGCTGAAATTGTTAACTACAAGACCCTACGAAGAGACCGGGGAGGAAAGAGAGGTAGTGCATTGCCCCTGCACATCAGGGAGAGTTTTGCCTGTATAGATTTTGAGGATAATAGTTGAGTACCTAGGGATGAGAATCAAGTGGAAGTCTGTTAAGGAAGCTATCCTGGTGGGAGTCTGCTATAGATCAGCCAAGCAGGATGAAGAGAAGCATTAACTATTCTATAAGCAGGAGCCCGATGTTTCATGATTGCCAGCCCTTGTTCTTGTGGGAGGCTTCAATCTGCTGAATGGGCTGAGACCAACAATAAGATATTCAATAACCCCAAGTGCAGGGTCCTACACTTTGGCCACAATAACCCCATGCAGTGCTACAGGCTGGGGGAAGAGAGGCTGAAAAGAGTCCCAGAAGAAAAAGACCTGGAACTTCTGGTCACCAGCTGGCTGAACAAGAGTCAGCAGTTCATCCAGGTGGCCAAGGAGACCAATGGCATCCTGGTGCGCATCAGAAATAATGTGACCAGCAGGACTAGGGAAGTGATTCTCCTCCTGTACTCAGCTGTGGCGAGGCCACGCCTCAAGTACTGCATCCAGTTATGGACACTTCACTACAAGAAAGACATGGAGATTCTAGTATAAGTCTAAAGAAGGGCAGTGGAGTCTTTCTGGGCTGGAGGGGTCTGGAGCACAAGTCTGATGATGAGCAGCTGAGGAAGCTGAGGTTGTTTAGCCTGGAAAAGAGAGGCTCAGGGATGACCTTATCACTCTCTACAACTACCTGAAAGGAGATGTAGCCAGGCGGGGCTTGGCTTCTTCTCCCAAACATCTAGCTACAGGATGAGAGGACGTAGTCTTAAGTTGCACCAGTGAAGGTTTAAGTTGGACATTAGGAAGAATTTCTTCACAGAAGGGATGATTAGACATTGGAATGGACCGACCAGGGAGGTGGTGGCATCACCGTCCCTGGAAGTGTTTAAGGAAAGACTGGATGTGGCACTTAGTGCCATGGTCTAATTGACATGGCGGTGTTAAGCCTTAGGTTGGACTCAATGATCTCAGATGTCTTTTCCAGCCTAACTGATTCTGTGATTCTGTGAAGACGATGAAACAGGAGAACTCACACAGTCTTCTGAAATCCACTTCTTGGAGCTCATGGGCCATATGAAGTGCTGCAGGTATCTATTAGCTAGTTTGGGAGCATATCATAAGGCCTGAGAGTCCTTGACAGAAACTACAGGTATCCTTTAACCTTCATTTTTTAAAATTTGAGACATCCAGTCTTACCCAATGATTTTCAGCTCATGATCTATGTGCAGGAAAAGGCAGATTGCTTTGTTGGTTCTGAATCTTTTACAATACTACGTAAAAAAATTTGCTGCAAAAAGGTAAAAATGTAGCAGAAATCACGTTATTTATCCTAACTACTACAGAGCTTTATCCTGTTTGTGAGTGCCTGAGCTAATATATCTGTACAGTCCAGGTAGGTTCTTCCCTTTAAAATCCAAATAGTTAAATTATGAAAGTTGTATTTAAGGCTCCAGTTTCCTGGAATGGTAGACTTTCTATTTTGATAGCTGCCTAATTAGTATGCTTCAAATTTGGATGGCTTGAATTAATTGCAGCAAGAATTTCTTGAGAGAATTGGTGTTAAAATTAAGTGCACTAAATAGTGAGATTTTCAGGTGAATGCTGGAGGTGTTCCACCAAGCTCTGCACACATCTCTGTGACAGGATTGTAATGTATTATTTTCTTCTTAATTTCCCATTTCAGAAAGTCTTATGAATAATAATACTGTGGAACTAAAATAGCTAAATACAGTGGAAGATTCAGAATTTTTTTTTTGTTCTTACTGCTTTCTGTTGCTGCAAGCTACCAGACCAAAGGAAAACCTGTAGTGAGTATTTTTACCCTTGGATTGTGCAATGGGAATTGAAGTGGTCCCTGTTGACTTACAGAGAAATCATCTCTGGGGAGCAGGTTCACCCTTCTTGCAGATGAAATCTCAGGGAGAAATTTGACCATTCTGTACAGTTTCTACTACTAATGAACTGAAAAGATATTTAAAGGAATTGAATCAGAATTTAGGACTGAATAAAATGTTCCTAGCTGATATCTGTATTTTTCACTGCTGATAAGAGAAACAGCCTGGGGCACTCACATGCTTCACTGAGGTGCTGGAAGTGAAGTGTGATGAGTTCAGGCGCGTATATATAACAGATGATGTCTCCCCAAAGACACAGTGCATGTCAGAGGGCACTTCAAGCAGTAGGAACAGGAGCCCTCAGTTTATTACTTAAAGGCAGATGCTTTGGAAAAGGACATCTATCCTCCTCACTTTCAGCATTTATTATCACTACTGTCATATTAAAAGTCAGCATTTTTTAAAAGGATCTCCTTCCTAAAATTAGGATAAGAGTTTTGAGGATGCTGGGCTGGAAAACATGTAATGGAGGCACAGGAATTGAGGGGAAAAAATTGAGGGGGTAAGCAAAAGCAGATTAAAAGCCTGTTGAAATGAACAAAAAAAAGATACAGAGATTTTTATACCAAATATCCAGTATATCCATGGTTAGCTCTGCAGGAAGTTGCTCTATAAATAAAATATAGCAATTAAAATGAGAATCTTGAGGTTTTTGAAGACAGATGAGGCGAAAAGGTTTCATCTTCAGTCTGACTCTGCAGGAGACACACTGTTCTTATCTAAGACCTGGAGGTCACTCTTTGCATAGTTTACATGCTGCAGATTCATTGAAAAGTTTTCCTGGCCAAATCAGCATTTTGGTCTAAAAAGAGAACATTAAGAGTATTAGCAAAGTAGCCAGTGTCTAACTTGTTCAGAAAAACACAATTTGGTTCTTTAGTGATCATTATCCGATTTATAATGCATGGTAAAAGTATAACAACTCCAGGAAGATGCTGGGGTTTCCCAGCATTACAGCCTTCATCAACCATCATTGAGAGTAATGAAGAATAAAACAAACCATACTGTAAATAATAAATAACTTCTTCATCATATATTTCAAAACAGAAAGCATGAAAGGGAAAATTCTCAACTGCTGAAAAGCTTTAATAGCTCTTCTTAGTGCTTGTGGCACCAGATGTTGATTTCTGTTAGAAGGAGCCCAGTAACTATAGATCCATTTATAGAAACAAAGAACACAAAAGAAGGGAAATTTTTTAAAAAAAGCAACCAAAACAAAACCAAACAAACAGTAAAAGAAACAAAAATCTGTCAGAATAAAAGATGAAGGAGTAAGGTAAGAAAACATTCATAGCATGTGGGAGCCTCAAGGAATACAAGGACATTGAGGAAAGAAAAACTCAAGCAAACACTCAGAAGGGGAAGAGAAAGAAAAGCATTTGATAATAGTTAGAAATGGTTTTACAGCTGCAGTACAAAATTAGGGTTCCATCTACTTGTAATCATGGAATATCTGTCCATTTTTGCTGGAAAGCATTGATGCTCTAGGTGGTTTTTGCAGGAGTGGGTAGGGTGAGGAAGTATACTTGCAAAGCTATATTGCCCTGGGATTTTTCAAGGGAGAAAATTCCTCTGTTATTCTCTTTCTGCCCCTCTTTCACTCCATATCAGTACAGCTACCATACTAATATAGCTGCCATACTCTGTTCCACTGAGGTTTCTCTTCAATGAGTGAGTAAATGCAGTATTTTACATAGAGACCTGGGATATCTTGGGCCAGCAATACAGCTTGCAGCAGCTGTATAGAAGAAGGTTTCAGAACACTTAGCCCATGCACCAATTTCTTAATTGATACCATTTTCATCTCAGTGTGTTTAGTAACATCGGTGTGTTTACATGCCATGGTCAAGCTTCTAGTTCCAGAGGTTGTTCCCAAACCCAATGGAGATCCACAGTCTGAAGAATATGTCACAGAACTACAGAATCATAGAATGACTGGGATTGGAAGGGATCTCTGAAGATCATCTAGTCGAAGACACCTGCTAAAACAGGTTCACATAGAGCAGGTTGCACAGTATTGTGTACAGGTGGGTTTTGAATATCTACAGAGCAGGATACTATAATGTGTTGCTCAGAGAAACGGAGGCTACCCATTCTTGGAAGTGTTCGAGGCCAGATTGGATGGGCTTGGAGCAACCTAGTCTAGTGGGAAGTGTCTCTGCTTGAAGCACGGGGATTAGACTGAGCGGGTCCTTAAGGTCCCTTCCAACCCAAACCAGTCTGTGATTCTGTGAAACATAGGGCCCTGTCAAGAAACAAGAAATTTTGAGATGCCAGTTTAAAATATTACTGGTTTCAGCCGTCCTTCATGTGACTACATCAGTGGCAATTTCACCCTCAGCAGAGTCAGCAGGGCAAGCATGCCATCATTTCATCTGACAGCAAACACTTAATCCACTAATCAGAAAAAATCTGTTCAAAACATGATGCAGGACAGAAGATCCAATGGGGCATGCTCATATTCTGAGCCAAGACTCTGCTGCAAAACATGATTATGAAGGTAGTAGCAATTTAATAGTATAAAAAGATTTTCCACAGATTTTGTTTAGATATCACAGGAGATTTTAGGAAACCCAGTACCACTTGTTTTGCCAAATTTAAAAACAAAAATTATCAGGGTGATTTCTAAAGTTACTTTGAAATCTAGAAGCCCTCTACTTCTACTGAAATCCATGTGAATGATATGCCATAGTTTTAAAAATGTGGACCATTACACCCAGAAGAATTTATCTTGCCCTGATTTCAGAAGGTCCATGTAGAAGAGGGAAACATCTCAACTGTGTTTGGAATCTTCTGCATTTCCTCCCCAGCACAAGATACTCTAGGGACTAGCAAAGTGGTCATTATTTTTTCATACCTTCCTTACCACCTAATTAGCAGTTCTAGTAAGGAGTAGTTCTGTACTTCCCTGAAGGAAATAATATATCAGTTCCTGTCTGATTCTAACTGAATTACTGCCACACACAGAATTCTAAGATACAGTCTCCCCAGAATACAGAGATCAGATTGAAGATTCTCGCTGGGCTCTATTTCTTTGTTTTCATTCAGCAATGTCTCAAAGGTAAATGGGCTCATCACTCGGCGGGCTTATCAACTCTGTTTTGAAGTTTGCAGAAAACTCAGAGTAAACTGGTATAGTGATCACAATTGCCATTTCTAAATGGTCAACAACATCATACATGTGGCAATGAGTCATCATGTACTGTGGAACAGCTCCCTATTGTTTTGCAGCTGACAAATTGCTGTAGAAAACTTCTCTCACTTTGAGTTTTCAAACAGACAAGTATGTTTTTGACAAAATATAAGCAGATAGCAAACCAGGATTGTCTTGAATCAAACTTGTTTTCAGACTGGAAGAGTGATTTTATTCCTTTTTCCAGTCACCTTTGCCTCAGTGATGGGCTCTGCCTGTTTATAACTGAAAGAAAGCTGATGCCACCAGGGATAACTGGTCTGAGAGCCTTCCAGCTGGGGGTGGAATTCAGCCACAGATGTGCACGTCTGAATGTCAGTGTCTAGATACCCATCACAGTGAACAGCAACCTAGTCAACACACTTCAGTATTGTGGTCTGAGAGCACACACCAGAATGAGGGCAGAAAAATGCACCTGGGTCTCTTGAGGCCCTGAGAACTTCATGAGCTGTCTGCATTGTCAAAAGTATGATTTTTGGTAGCAAACTCACATGTAGACAACTAGATGTTTAGAAGTACTTGTATTTGTTTATCTCATTATCTATCTATCTATTTGTCTTTTACCTACTATTTATTTTTTTATCTACTTTTATTTGTTCTACTACATGATGTAATTTCCATCCCAGTTTTTATTTTTGTCCTTTTTCAGTATTCTTACCAAAACTGTTTTCCTTCCTGGTACTCAAGGAATAGTATAGGAAGCAATGCAAAGAGCTGTGCACGTGGCTAATATATATTTGTATAAAGAGATTAACTAGCTTTGTTCATGGACTTTGGCTTTTGAAAAGAGGTTAAATGCTCCTGATTACCAGATAAATGTTGGATTACAAATCAGGCTGTGGAACAAAATATATTATACCTAAGATCCTACATAACATACTCAGGAAAAAGCAGCTTGCTTAAAAGATTGTCAGGATCATCTCTGTGTATCTGAAGGTCACACCTGAGCTGTGGATTTATGTGAAATCTAAGCAATCTAAGCAGGATCCACCAAACTGTTGGATTTCCTCAACTCAGAGAACAAAATATATATTCCCATACTATTTAATCTGCCAAGGTATTTTCCATGTTAGTCAGGGTAATGGTACATCATCCGTATTCAGTTTTCCACTGTGATTATAAAAGTTACCACATTTATACTCTAAACTTACTAGATCAGTGGTTTTCCATTGTGCTTTATTAATATTGTGCACTTTAATGGCTGGTTCTGCTAATGAGATTTGAGATTTTTATACTAAGGGCACACAGAACAGAAATCATTTACTGGAAAAAGGTGTTTTTTTCTAACATAGTCACAAAATTACATGCTAATAAAATGGGAATATAATTTCAGTAGTTGCTAATAAAAATAGATTTTCGTATTAATAATTACAAACTTTTATTCTGGGAACAAAATTCAAGAGTCAATGTACCCATTCATAGAAGAAAGGATGAATCACATCATTCTTGCTCAAAGACAGGAGTGAAAAAGGGCAGTGGTCCATGATGGTGACCTTACCTTTAGACATGCCCATCCATATTCTTACATTTTTGCATTTTGCTCAATCAATATCACCTCATACAAGGAGACAAAGCAGAAATTCTGCTCACTGCCTGTGTCTGTTCACATCCCAAGTACTTTCCTGAAAGATCAAAGGGGATAATAATGATGTGCTGGCCTCTTCCTTAAAGAGATGACCAATGTACTACACAACTTCAGGATGTGTCAGTGATATGACTTATTTCACTCTTTATTGTTGGAAAGTGGTCAGTGTTGGTATATGTTTCTGGTGCATTACCATAATCCAATACTGACATAATTCGTTTCATGTAGATATCACAGGTACTTGAATAATTTCTAACAGGGAAACACTTTCATCAGAAATTGTTTGTTCAATTAAATCAAAATTTTTTTAGGGAATGTCTTGGATTTGTTGATAAATTTGACAGGAATGTATTAAAGTATATCATTTCGGAAAGGAATCTAATAGCTAAGAATATATCAGATCACATAAGCCTGACATTTCTACTTTGTGTTCATGTTTAGATATGGCAGTTTTTAGACAATGTTAACCATATAACCAGCTTGAAAAATTTCCAGCTTCTGAAAATAAAATATTTCAAATCATTCCAAAGATACATCCTGATATATTATTTATCAATTCACTAGTCAAGACTATATCCTTGTGACTCCTGGATGCCTAAATTACATCTATTCTGACTGCTCTGTCTCTGTAGTCAGTGGAGAAATGCAGGCACGATAGAAGAGTGTTTCAAATCTTAGGACACGTGCTGAAATAAGGCTGGACATTGACCCAAGTAAGGCAGTTGAATCTGTGTGAGTAAATTGAAAGTTATGGCTTTCTGCTCTGTGCTTAGCCAAAACAACTATTTGTTTTTAAAGATGCATCAGAGCTTGCAAACAGACTTCTCATAATAGAAGCTATTTATAGACAAATATTTCCCCAAACCTTTATTCGGACTAGACAGTAATCATCAGTCAAAGAGATGTACCAGCAAGCATATTCACCTGGAAAAAAATATAAATGGTTTGTTTTACTATAAATAAAAGCTTTTAGCTTAAGCTCACTTCCTTTCATAGAATCATAGAATCATTGGTCATTGTTAGAGGAAGTTGTATTGGATGACCTTGATGGCTATTGTGTGCCCGTGAATGATCTTTTCATTTGGAGTTGGAGAGTTCTGAGCTTTCTTCCTCCTCAGCACTGCTCAATATAATGATTGGGGAATGGGTGGCAACATGGTTTATGGGACATAATTCAGAAAGTTTAGGTCACAAAACTGACTATGTTGAAGATATGTATGAAGTTTTGCTTTGCATGTTTCCTCCAACTTAGAGCTATCTTGTATGCTATCTATGCTTATACAAAGGCTGACATGCTCTTGCTTTTACTCCTTTTCTCCTATCTTGCCTGTTTGGATATAATTGCTTTTAGGAATAAGATCTGCTTTCCAACTATGTGGCCCCAAAATAAGTACAGACTTTAAACACACGAAACAATAATTCATTTTAAAATTACATATGTATATAT
>NW_008662690.1:0-1533 GCF_000695815.1 Acanthisitta chloris
ACCTGTGCCGTCACATAGCTGACAGGACATAGATTCCTTCCACTCTGGACGTGCCAGAGAAGCCCCCACGCTGGCAGGGACAAGCTCCCCGGAATCCTCACCTCCCCCAGGAAGATTCACTCCCACTGGGAAGGCTCACCCCCTGGAAAGCCTCGCCCAGGGAAGGGGGCTTCCCAGAGCTGAGGAGCCAGACACAGGGGGACAGGGTCAGAGGGAAGGGAAACACCTGCCCCTTCAATTTTCCAAGGAAATATTGGCCTCGACAGCCCTGGCTGATGCTATATCCTTCCGTGGCAGCAAGTTTATTTATTTATTAAACTATTGTTGTTTAAAAATAACAACCAGCAGTCCCCACAGAAATAAAGCATGCTGGCCTCCCTCAGGAACTTTCCCTCTGGAGCTTTCCCCCTAACAAGGGCTCCCACTCCCAAATTCATCACCTCCCACGCGCTTGCTAGAGAGAAGAGGATAATGTTTCTGATGCCGTGCAGTGGCTGCAGTGCTGTGAGGAATGTCCGGGGCTCTGGCAGCAGATCTGTCTCGGACAGTGGCATTGCTGGTTCCAGATGCCAGGCAGGTCCCCAGAACCCCAGCTGGCTCACCCCGCTCCCAGCAGCAGGTCCCAGAGATGACCTGGGAAAGCACAGACAACTGTCCTTCTGTGAAACCCACCCAGCCTGCTGCAGAGAAACACTGCTGGCCCTCGCTGACCACACCAACAGCCCACGTGGCAGGCTGAGCCCAGGGCCTGGTGCTTCCCTGTGAATCATCAGCCAGCTCCAAGGGTTGGGATTGCTTCCCGCATGGGCAGAGAGGCCTCTGGGGCAAAGCAGACCTGTCCATCTGGTCTGGCTGCCTCTGACACCAGCCTCTGTCGGATGCTTCAAAGGGCTTATTCCTCACTGTGAAGCATCTCAAATAACCTCCCTGTAGGGATCCTTTCTCCCAGGCTTCAATCACTTGGTGTCCTTATTAAATATATGTCATTGCTACATGCTCTTACTGTCTAGCCTCTCTCAAAGAAAATCCCTTACCCCCTTCCATAACACTTCCAACCTTCCCCAAAGATTCCTCTGGATGAGCCAAAGCTGAGGTGCTGCCAGTTCCCACCATGGGTCAGTGGCAGGAGCAGCACATGGATCCCAGGGAACACCTCGGCCACAGCACCATGCTGCCCCCCATACACCCCAGGGCTCTGGGGACAAGGGGCACTGCACACCTCCCTGCTGCTGCAGAGGACACCAGGCAAGAGGGGACTACGTCACACTATCGAAGCTTAGCCAAAAACCATGCGGCTGAAGCTGAAGCAGAACCTCAATATCCTGTTGCCTGTGGCTGCCGTGAGCAGAGCACATCCCACTTCCCTGCTCTGAAGTGGCAGAGCTGATTTCTGCAGATGAATTTTACATAAGGGATCTTCAGCGTGAGCCGCTCTGCAGCGCCACGCTGCAGCCTGACCTCCTCCTCCTGCTCCCCCTTCCCACCTCCCACTGACCCCGAGGACCAGCCTGAGTGACGGCGTCACCGCGTGCT
>NW_008662690.1:1591-3364 GCF_000695815.1 Acanthisitta chloris
GCAGGAGCAGCAGCAGCGCAGGCACAGCGGCAGGAACGAGCTGCCTCCGCTGCAAGAGGGGAAGCAGCTGTGACAGGCGAGGGACAACGTACAGGCTGACTCCTCCAGCCCTCCAGTTTTCGGATGAGGGAACTGGGGCACGCCAAGGGGAGGAAATCAGCAGGATCTGTCCTCGTGCAGGCTGCACGCACAGAGTGCGCCTGGCGAAGATTCCTGACTGCCACCCACCGCCCAGGGGAATGAGCGCGGCTGGCAGGAACAGGATCGGCAGGACTGAACCGTGCTGGCTGCAGAGCTCCTGACCCACGGGGCCCTGGGGCAGGCAGATACCAGAGCAGTGCAGGAGCAGAGCCTGCTTCCACTTGCTGTTCCCCATGAGCAATTAAGAAAATGCCTCGAGTTGCATTTTCCAGCTTGGCACCTGATCTAGCTTGGCAGCACTGCTGGCTGCAAATCACCGCCAAGGAGATAACCTGACTTTGTCAGCCACACCGGGGGCTCTGCCTGCCAAACGCTGCTTGGCACAGTAATCAAATACATCTCTGCAGAGCAAGGAGGATGCTGACCTGTTCAAAAACACCTGCCAGCACCTTCCATCCACCTAGTGAGATGCAGCCTGCACAGGCAGTACTGGACAAGCTGTCCTTGGCACCACTGTCACCTCCCTCACTGCTGTCACAGGATTTCACTGTGCCAAGCCCCCCACACACGCAGCAGCTCAGGGACAGACAATGTACTGGCAGCAGCAGTGCTGGACGACCTAGAAACCACCCATGGCTCACACACTGCTTGGGCTTTCCACGAGGGGGAAGAGCAGCAGACTGCACTGCACAGAGAACAGGTGGAACCCCAAAGACTTTGGAGCTGTAAGAGTCCTGGCACCACAGAGGCTGCAAAAAGATGCAAGACCTTGTTCAGCTTCTCATGCTGCTCCTTGCAGGAAGCCAGCTGCATCCAGGGATAGCAGCTCTGCATCCAGATGGACTTTCCCTTCTTTTACAATGAGGAAGAATTTCCTCCTGGCTGGCTGGCAGCAGTGCCTCTGCCTGACTTCACATCCCAGAAACACAGCGTGCCTGATTCCTCTTGCTATTACCACACCTCGGGGTCTGGGAAGAGTACAGGGAATAACGCTGCGGAACAGGTATCACAGCCACACCTGTGGCATTGGGTGCTGCAGTGCCCCAGGTCAGAGAAAGGTGTGCACCTGGAGTTTTCATTCGCAGCCCTTTCATTAGGCAGGAGAACATCTATTTCTGGCTGCAGATCACTGCCATTTCTAGCTCAGAAACAGATCCTCCGTGGGGTTTCACTTCTCTTCTCCACCCCTGCCTCTCCACTCCTCCGCAGCAGGGCCTCTCGCTCTCCCACGGGGACCAGAATCTGGCTGCCTGCAGCCAGGCCCCAGGACAGGGCACGTGGGCAGCAGGGGATGGTGGGGATAGCCCAGAGATCAGCACACAGCTAAAACATGAATCCATACTTCACTGCTGTGTAAACCTCCCTCACAGCTTGTAATAAGCACTTTATCCACACTACATTTATCTCCAGGAAATGTGTGAGGTGTTTCAGGAGAACATTTTTCTGTTGCTGTGTTTTATTCCACCCTGTACTGATCAGGGATCAGCATCCTCTGGCTGTGACAGCATCCGAATCGTCCCAGGCATTCACCAGGTGCGGGAGCATCCCGGAGCATCCCCTGGGTGTGACAGCCCCCCGGAGCATCCCCTGGGCGCAGCAGCATCCCGGCGCAGCCCGGCACATCCCCGGGAG
>NW_008662691.1:0-292 GCF_000695815.1 Acanthisitta chloris
ATCTCGTCCATCCCCCTCCCATTCCTCCTCTCCCCTTGCTCCCTTGAGTCCCCTCCCCTCTCCTCTCCCATCTCTCCCTTCCCTCCCTGCCTCTCTCCTTCCCTCTCACCTCACTCCTCTGACTTCCTCTCCCTCTCTCTCTCTCTCCCCTTCCTTCTCTCCCTGCTGTCCATCTCTCCCTCCCTTTCTCTCCTCCCTTCCCGTCCATCTCTCCCTCCCTCCCCTCCCGTCCATCTCCCTCTCCCCCCTGATCCCCTGTTCCCTCTCCCCCCGCAGGGGTGGCAGGCGGTGG
>NW_008662691.1:612-898 GCF_000695815.1 Acanthisitta chloris
CTTCTGGCAGGTGAAGGGAGCGATCGACGAGGACGTGGCAGAAGGTGAGAGCTCACCGACCCCCGGGGCACCCCCAGCCCCCCGTGTGTGTGCAGCACGGCCTGCCCCGGGCACGGGGAGCAGAGCCCACCCCGGGAGTCTGTCAGCTCCTCGGGTTCGGCTGTGACGCACAGAGAGCGACACAGTCTGTCTGTGCGTGTGTATGTCTGTGTGCTGCAGTCAGAAGTGCAGGCTGAAGTCTTCCTGCAGCTGTGGAGGGGTTTGCTTCCTGCTTGGGAGCTGTAAG
>NW_008662691.1:934-2971 GCF_000695815.1 Acanthisitta chloris
CATCGAACTTCTGAGTACACTGTGCCTTGGGGGTCAGAAACAAGAAGTGTTTGAGCTGGGATAAGTGTTT
Source organism: Acanthisitta chloris (assembly GCF_000695815.1). Taxonomy (NCBI): domain Eukaryota; kingdom Metazoa; phylum Chordata; class Aves; order Passeriformes; family Acanthisittidae; genus Acanthisitta; species Acanthisitta chloris. Next base: position 1,005 of record NW_008662691.1, read on the forward strand.
GTAGTGTGCAGGACCAAGGTGGAGTTTGACTTGGATGAGAAAGTTCTTTTCCCTGCATTTCTTTGTCCAGGCTTCCTTTCCAGAGTGGGAATGGACTTGCAGGGCCCTGTATGGTCAGCTTGGCTTTGGGATTGTCTCTCCTAACTGGATGCAGTGAATGTTTCTCCCTGCTATAGGGCAATTCTGCTGACAGTGTTTGCACTCTGATGCCATTTGCTTGGCATTCCTTGTAAAATAGTGGCCATAGGAGGGACAGGCTGGAAAATGCTCAGGAAACTAGAGTCACTCTTGGGTTCCTCCTTTCCTCCCCTAAATACATTCTGTAGCTTGTGCTGTTGTCCTGTAACTCCCAGAATTCCTGTGGCAATGGATATAAGTAGCTTTTATGTTGTTCAAATCCTTTTTTACCTTGGGAGTCAGTTCTCCACATTCCAAAGGATCCACTCCTGGGGTCACCTGGCTCCTGGGTGCTCCTTGCTTCCCAGGCAATTCCCAAGCAGGAAGGCTCCAGTACCCATTCAGCACCTGCTCTTGCAGGATCACCGCTGGACTTCTGTTTTCCCATGGGAATACCAGAGCTATTTGCAGTTTTTGTGACTCACTGGTTTTATTTTGGTTCGTGGCCTTTCCCCTCGCCTTGCTCTTTGCCTTGAGATTGGAACTAAATAAAGACAATGCACAGTTTCTTTGCTGATAGTTGGCTGAGTTTGACTCAGCACGAGGAGTGCAAAAACTCTGCTAGGATTTTGGCCTCACTTAGGACATGTTTACTCAGTACCATTTTAAGGCATCTCTCACCTAGCTAACCCTGCCTGATGGGCACCTGCTGCCTTGGAGCAGCCTTGGGAGCTCAGGTAGATGACTCTGATAGTGAAAACTTGCTGTTTCCATCCATTTCTGTGCTTTTTTTTAAGCTCTGTGGAGGAAAAGGACCACATAGAGTTAGCTGTCCAGCCTGTTCCATGCAGATTGCTGTGCTAAATCTTCCTACAGAGGTTCACTTGGCAGTTGAAGTTGCTCAGCCAGGGAACAACCTAAGCATCACTTCTTTGAAGTGCAGCTCCAGCACATTGATATCCAGGAGTTGTTTGCTAGGTGTGTTGCTCAATCTGACTGTGACAAGTGTCTGTTGGATTGGCAGCTGCCAGCCCGTTCCCAGGGTTTTCCGAACTAGGTCATTAACACAAGCAATCACTGTTCCGCTTTGTCTTGCCGGTGCACTCCTTTTCTCCAGTGGATGCTCCACAGGCTCTGTGTCCATGAGGAGAAGGGCAGAGTTCAGAGCACCGTGCTGGCCATTCCCAAAAGATCAGGAAAATCCAGCAGTGATTGAATGTGTGTTTTCTAAAGTACTGATAGGAGTGTTCTGAATCAGAAAAGTTCAGCTGGATTCAAGGAGGGTGGTAACAAGCATGATGTGAAAATAAAGGTGATTAAATTGAGCCTTCTGTGATTTCAGTGGTCAGTTTTTTGTGCACATTCTAAAACGTCATGTTTGGGGAGATTCTTGGCAAGCAAAACATAAAGTTGTTTATTAGATCATGTGTAGATATGGCCAAACTCCCTTGGGTACATGTTGTGCATCTGATCCATGGCCACTTCTGGGTGCAATCCTGCATCTCTGTTCAGAGATCAGAGAAACAGACTGTGCTGTTTAACTCTCCAAGTGGTGATTGGCAGTGACAGCCCTGATGGACAGAGATACCTTGTTGTTGTCAGTGCAGCAAACTCTGCTGCTGCTTCAGGGCTGTTTGGGTCGGAGCCTCAGGGTTTGCCGCAGAGCAGGACACGAGTGGCAGAGACAACCACAGGTAACAGGTTTGCTTGGAGCAACCTGGGGTAGGGAAGGTGTCCCTGCCATGGCAGGGGTGGCACTGGGTGGTTCTGAAGGTCTCTTCTCTCATCCAACCCCTTCTGTGATGCTGTTTCACAAACAGCCTTGCCCTGAGCATGTGTTGGTTTCCTGC
>NW_008662691.1:3004-6422 GCF_000695815.1 Acanthisitta chloris
GCAGACCATGTTGTTCGTGGGGCTTCATACAACCCGTGGGCCCATTACTGAAAGATGTTCTCACCCAGCAGTGCCTAATGAGTCTTTAATAGGTGTTTAATAATGTTCCTTTGGACCCTGGTTTTGTCAGATGACAACCACAGGAGTTATGGCACTGGGAAGTGAGTGAATTCCTGTGTCTCACTGTTTATCGATGTGTAAGGAGCTCTGGGAGCTGCTGGACAGGGTGTGTTTGGGGAGAGGTGCAGTGGGAGGGGAGTTCCTATCCCAGATTTACAGGTGAATAGCTGTGATATAAAGGAAAGCTCCAGGTGATGCTCAGGATTTGTAGGAGTGGTCCTGGAAGTGCTGTTTGCTGCGGAGCAGAGACTGTGTCCTGCCTGCACACTCATGGGGAGTTGCAATCCATGATGTTTCCCATGGGATCACCTTGTGATTTCTGTTTCTCCAGGCCTGTGCACACCATGGATTGATGGAAGTGTAGGGGCAGGAGAGGGAGCCTGGATGCAAGGCCAGAAGTGCTCAGCCCTGAGGACTGGCAGTGGAGCCTCAGAGGTATTCAGGAGTGGTTCAGGAATTCCTCACTGGCTCTGCAGGCTGACCCAGAGCTTTGGTGTTCAGCATCTCTTCCCTGGGACAGCCTTGTGGGAGAACTAGAGGTGCAGGTTTGTGGGAATTAAGGGGGAGAATCCACGGCACCAGTGAGGGATGGAAGTGACGTGTTAAAGAATGGATAGAAAGGTCCTGTAAAAGACTAAGCAGTTATTAAACATGAGTTAATTAAATATCCTTGCAGTAGGAGAAAGCTTACTGGAATTGCTATTCCGGAGGTTAACAAATGATACAAGGCAGTGGATTTGCAGAGAATACTGGATTGTGCCAGGAATCGTACACAGCTCTGTAGCTTCTCGTGACCTGTAGGAGAAGCAGGGCGAGCTCCGAGGGCAGGAGACTTCCTTACAGATCCTTGGCTTTGCTGCTCTCTTCTCTCACTGCTGCTTTTCCCTCTCCTCGCGCTGACACATCCAGGGAAAACTCTGCACTGCCAGCCCAGGGGAGACAGCTCTTCTGGGATATAATCCAGAGGATTTCCAGCACCAGGTGCCAACCCAGTTCCACTGACAGGAAAGCACAGGTTTCACTGACCGAAGGAATGGCACTAGCTGTCCCTTACGAGAGGAGCTCTGGGTGCTGCCCCATCCCCGAGGAGGGTTTGGGTGGGCTTGGCTGGCAGGATTCCCCTGGAGCAGGCCCCGGGAGCAGCGTGGCACCCCGTGCTGTGCTGTCCCAGCTGTCTTCAAGCAGCCAGGGCACCCTGAGGTGGCAGAGCTGGTCTGAGTCGGCCGTGGGCTGCCAGCAGCTCTGCTGACCTCAGCCAGCTCGAGCCATAGGCCCTGCTTCTGCCCTGGGCACGAGTCAGCCCAAAGCAGAGTTACCTTAGACTGAGCTGAACTCTACCTGGTGCTTAAAGGCAATTCAAGCCATCCTGCAAGTGGTTTGAGTATTAGGGCGTGACAATTGTTAGACCCGGTGTGTGCGTGAGGTTGTCAGAGTGTTCAGCAGTGCGAGCTGGGAGGAGTTGGGTCTGGGCAAAACCCTGACTGCTGTGCTAACTGTTCAGTCCTAGAAGTGGAAGTGTAAAATTGGGTACATCAAGTGGCGTGCTCTGAAAAACAGGTGTATTCAGTAACTTCTGTGTATGTGTGTGTGTTGTCACAAGTTCGGCTCATGTTTTACTGTAATTCTGATTTCTGACAGCTGTTAAGAAACAGTGTTTTAGGGCATGTTTTAGGAGCAGTACCAGCATGAGCCCCTTCTCCCTGCACAGTGCTGCTCTCTCCCCTTGACTGCTATGATTATAATCATCTAGGCATCCTAAAGGGACTCTCTTAGGTTTTCCCCACTGGTTCATTTGTTCCTTTAATATTGTTTTGTTTGAGTCTTTGCTGAGTTGCTCTGAAGCTTTGGTTCCTTGCTGTTCCCACTGCCCATGTCTGCCACCTGTCACACCTCAGGATGCTCCATGTCACTGCGTGCTGAGCAGAGTTCTGTCCCTCTGATGTCTCTCAGGGTCATCCCAGGGGCTGCTTCCCCAGCTGCTTTAGGAGCACATCACTGCACTGACCCCTTCCCTGGCTCTGCTTCATCCCCACCTGCTGCAGGAGACCACCTGTCTCCCACAGCTTTCTCCAGCCACAGGATAGCTCCAGCCCTGTGGATGACAGAGTACTGGAGGGAGAGGTGTGTCACCTTCAAGCCTGATTGCAGGCACAGAAATATCCCTTCCCTGCTCAGCGCCCACTGGCAGTCTGTGTGCCAGCCTTGGGCCATATCCAGCCCTTTCCTCTCACAGCCTGAGCCCCTGCAGAATTCTCTGGTCCTTACAGCAGTCTGTGCTTTGGATCTAGCAGGGCTCATGGCAGAGGGGCAGGAGCCAGGTGTGCAGGCATGTGGTGTTTGTGTTGAACATGACCATGTGTTGTCCGTTACATGCTTGGAAAATGTGGAGTTAAAATCCCCTGGAAGCTGGAACAGACTCATTTTTAGATGATATTCAAAGCCAGTCAGTGTTTGGCTCCCTGTTCAGTAAATGTGTGAGGAGCCCCTGGCCAAAGGCTTTGGGCAGCTCAGAAGGGTGAGAGGAGCTGATGCTGCTCGTGGCTGGTTAGTGTTAGCTAAGCATTCCTTATTCCTGGGCGAGCCAGGAAGTCATGGTGTGTTTAACCAGAGCAGCAGTGACACCCAGCTTGGAGAGGAAAAGTTCACAGGAGCTAATTTTAGGCAGTGCTGCTGCCGTGGTGGATCTCTTTGCACTCTGCATTGCCCTGATCGTGACCCAGACGCAGGTGTCAGTGTCGGAGGCACCGCGAGGGAGCTGCTGGGGCATTGAGGCCCTGCACAGGTGGAGGCTCACTGTCACCTCCAGATCCCAGTGGATCCTGGTCTCTGCCCCCAAGAGGCTTTGGAGCTCATACACTTGGCAGGGTTGTGGCAGGAGTCGTTTGTGCAGGGTGTTCAGGCTCAGCAGGGATGTGAAAGGCTTAGAGCACTCCCATGGAAGTTGTACACGTCTCTCCAGGCTTACCGCACAGCCTCCTCAGTCACCGGGTGGCCTCCCCACACTGCTGTAGGGATGGGTGTCTGTAGCCTGGTGGTCTGTTGGGAGGGTGTTCCCTACCCATCACGGCATCAGTGCTTTTGTGTTTGGGGATGCTACAGGATCCCAGTTTAGCTGCCAGCAATCTTTCTGATACAGCAGCTGTGAAATCAGGTCGGGAGTCTCTGCTCTGGGTGCAGGCTGTAGCTCAGTTGGAATTCATCTGCAAATGAGTCTAACCATGAATTTTTCATGTCTGGAAGGAAATATTGCCAGCCCAATACCTTATTGTAGAGCACAGGGCTTGCTGCTCTCCGTGGG
>NW_008662691.1:6449-24757 GCF_000695815.1 Acanthisitta chloris
GTCCCACAGGAACAGAGTGGAGGGGGAAAGTTGGACAAACCTCTCTGTGCTTGGCAAATCACAGTCACAGAGCTGTCAGTGCCTGGGAAGAGAGCCATGGGGTGATGGACATGAGCACATAGCACGGTGGCTTGTCTTTGCTCACCCTGCATTACACTGGGAATTATTTTGCTGGCATGGGGAAAAGGCTGGAAACAAGGCAGGGAAGGAACACTGATGCTTGGACACCTCAGAAACAGTTAGGACATCTAAAAGGCTTTAGAAATCCCCAGATTAACATGATGGTGAAGAACGTGCAGAGGTTTGCCTAGTCCTTTTCTGAAGGTTCTGAGCTGACTTGGAAGTGCAGAGCAGCTGCAGAGGGGTTAAGTGTGGAGCAAAGCACAGGTGGTTTGGAATGAATGCTGTAGGTTCCTTCTGGTCTCGCAATGTTTATTTTCCCTGCCCTGAGATGCTAGAGAGCTGAGGATGGAATGACTTTGGGGTTTGATCTGCCTCAATTAAATATGCCTTTAGGGAAAACTGGCTTTAATTGATGCTTTTATCTATTTAAAAAGTGCTGTTAGAAAAAGTTGATTCCTCGTATTCCAAGTCCTTTAGCTCAGGGAATACTCGCAGAAAGTGTCTGTGTTCTTGTCCTGCGGTGCCCCTGCAGTTTGTGCCATGTGGGACACAGGCTGTGACAGTGCTTGTTGTGTGCCCTCCCCTCCCTCCTTTGTCTGCAGCCTGGAACTTGGGCGGTGTGTGTGGCTGTGCCCGGCTGGGGGGCACTGCTGGGAAGCACTGGCTGTGCCAGCAGCTGCTCTCAGCCCTCCCTGCCTGGGAAAGCCAAAACCATGCACTGGGGGTTTAGAGCAAGGCGAGTAAATACTCTGACAGGGACAAGGGAGAAGCTGTTAATAACTCTTTCTCTTTCTTCTCTTTTTCCCTTGGTTTGCTGCTTTTCCATGGTATCTCCTGAAATCCCTAGGTATAATTGGTAATAACTGATCACTGAGTGCTGATTTCCTTTAGCTAAAGGTGGCTGTAAAACTGGACATGTCCAGGAGCAGGTTGGCACCCTGATTGAAGGCTGGAAAATTCTGTAGCAAGATGATATTTACTCATGTGTTTCTTCACTCTAAATAGTTGTTTTCAGTCCAAGCAGGTAAGTGATTATCTCTGCACGCTAGGAAAAACTATTAATAAAGATGAAATGTGAATTCTGTATTGAGGGAACTGGTTGGGCTTCTTAAGCACCTTCTGGGGAGAGTGAGCAGTGCTGAGAGCAGTGTAGGAGATACACATCAAAATCAGTGCAGGGAAGGAGTTGATCAGGTCTCCCCTTGCACTCTGGAACTAACTGATACCACACTCCAAACCTTCTGGTTTGATACCTGCACCACAAATGCAGTGTTTGCAACCCCAGGGGAGGTATTTGCTGAGCGCTCTGCCCTGTGACAGACATTTACAGCTCCTTATCTCACTGCCCCTTGCGTGGGCCTTGTTCAGTGGCAAGTCCTCCTTTATTGCCACCTCCAGAGCTGGTTGTGGCTGCCTGCAGGGGGAGAAACCCTGTGTGAGGCTCAGGCCTCAGGGCACTGCAGGCAGTGGGAGCTGGAGGGCTCAGACCTTTACTCTCCTGTCTTCTTGTGCCCTGCTGGTGCTTCTGCATGGAGCTGGTTCAGAGAGCTCAGCTGGAAGAGTTTCCTCCCCTTTCCTCTCGGGCAGAGGAGGTGACCCAGTGCAGGTCCCTGAGCCTGGGCCTCACCTCCATGGCCTGGGGCAGCACTGCTGTTCACAGGCAGAGCACAGCTGGGGTTCCAAATATCCCTCTGGGGGCTGAAGACCTTCCAGAGCTTCCCCTGAGGAGTGAGTGTTTCAGCTTGTCCATGGTGTTGTGTTGGGAATGAAAACATGGCTCAGTTTGGGGATACTGGTGGTGTAAATGAGGAACTGTCACTGCATTGATACAAGTTGTAATTCTGTTTAAGTCTTGAAACTCCTGATGTGCTTTTCACCTTACAGTGCTGTTTTATTTCTGCTCTGTTCACAGCTGATATCATTTCAACAGTTGAATTTAATTACTCTGGTGATCTTCTTGCAACAGGAGACAAAGGTGGCAGAGTGGTTATATTTCAAAGGGAACAAGAGGTCAGTGACTCAAAAAACAAAAGTGCGGTTACTACACTGTTCTTGTGTTGCACAGTCTCACTTCAGCTCTCCATGCCTCGAGGTTTAAATGCTAGAGTTTCCCCTGAACCACCACCCAGAGTTAGCCACGTTCCCAAACACTGCCCTGTGCTGAACTCAGTGGGTTAGTTTGGGGGTTCCCCTCACTCTTGCCAAAACAGATGTCCCAGAAATGCAGGTGAGTTGGTTCTGTGTGTCCCTGCTGTGCTCAGGGTCACTTTGCAGAGCTGCCCTTGGACTCTCTCCTGAACCTGCCTCTGGGCCAGGCTGACCTGAGATAAATCCCAGTGCTTTGGGAGAGAATGGAACGAAAGTGTATATCATAAAATAAGCTGCAAGGACAACAGGAACAGGTGGTTCACGATCCTGTGCCTCAAACCCAGTGGGAACAGCCACTTCTCCAGAGGCACCTGAGCATTCCCAGTCCAGAGGGTGGGAGGGTTCCCCTCCTGCAGCTCCTCACTGCTCTCTGTGTGGGGCTCAGCATGCAGCCACTTCCTCGAGCCTAGAGCACCAGTGGGGACCGGGAACATGCTCCAAGTGCTGAGATAACTGTGCTGAGTATCACAAACCTCTAGGTGCTTGGGGGTTTTGCAGCAGAATCCCTCTGCTTTCCTCATATGGCCCCAGTGATGTCCAGCACTTTGCATTCCATCCCCACTGTGACAGTGCTCCCAGCACCTCTTCCCAGAGGTGAGTCCCTGGCTGTGCTGGGAGGTTACATGAGACCATGCTGTGAAATGTTACCCTGCTGCCCCCAGACAGCTCAGGGCTCAGCAATCGCTTGCTCTCTGCAGAGACTTAACTAAGGCACAGGGAGCTCCAGGGCAGAGCAGCTGCTCAGGGTCCCTGTGCTGCCTGGAGCTGCCATGGCTTGGCTCTCAGCTGCTCGTGAGGCAAAACCCTTCCTTTCCTCAGAGCAGGGAAATGAACACCCCCCAAGTCTCACTGTTCATGCAGGAATATCCTTGGGAGCACATCACACTGTAGGGAGGAGTTGGACATGAGATGTTTCTCTTGTCATGTGCAAAACTGCAGGAAAACCCTCAGATCAGTGTCTCATGCTGGAACCTCACAGTCTGACAGCAGTGTTGCACACAGCGTGGGTTTCAGCAAGGTTAGCTAGATTAGTGACAGCCCAGGGGTTATACAACTCCCCAGACACCTGGATTTGGGAAGGCACCCTGGAATGCTGTGCAGCGTGCCCTGAGCTCATATGACTTGATGGCACTTCCCAACAGCCAATTATCTCAACCAAACGTGAGCAGGGAGGGAAAGCACTGGTGCCAGCAGAGACACCTCCCTCCAGGGGCAAGGAACTGTGGAATGGGGTTAGTTGGGAGGGTCCTGTCCAAAGTTCTTGCAGGTAGGGAGTAAAATAAAGCCTCAGAGTGAACTGAAACTCCACACTGGTGAGACATTGCAGGGAAACTCTGCACAGTGGGGCTGTTCTCCAGCATAACCCACTAACTCCCTGAAAAGCCTGGTAACAAGTGTCTTCACATCTGATGATGCAAATCTGTAGGTCCTTGGGACTTTGCTCTCTGTTCCTTGCTCCCACATTCACAGAGGAGGATGACAGTGCAGGCTGTCGGTTCCCTGGGGGGCTGAGGGTTGTGAGAGGCTTTGGTGTGTCCTGATGGGCACTGGAGCACAGCTGAGATGAAAACAAGGTGCTTTCAGCCTGCAGCTGTTTGAGCTTTGACAACCTTCTGTTACAGCTCTAAGCCTTGATGGCAGTTCTGGGCACAGCAGGTTTTCCCATGAGCAGAGGAGCTGCTCCTGCTTGATCTTGCCATGCCTTCAGCAGAGTGGTGATGTACAGTCCTGTTTTATACAAACTCTGTGGAATTGCTCCGTGCCCTGTAATGTTTATTTCCTAGTCTGGAACCCCTAGTTATGTCCCTATGGCAGCGGTTGGAGGAATGAGGTTTGGAGAAGGACAGGAATGGAGTAAGGTGAAGTGCAGAGACTAACCCCAAGGATTTACACCATAGCCAAGCTCTGTGCTCCAGGTGTGTTGGGATCACAACCTGGAACTGCTGTGAGCAGACACATCTTGGACAGACCATGGTGCAGAGTGCTCAGGTGTGTTGGGCTCTGGGGGGCACACACAGCTAGAGACAGAGCTCTGTTTTTATAGAGGACTTCTCTGTGCACTGTGTGGGTGCTAAATAGGTACAGTGTCGCAGCAAAAATGGACAATTCCAGGTCTGAGTTTGTGATTGCCAGTTCCTAGGCATTGGGATGTGTGTGTTCAGGCCCTGCTGCCCCAGGCTCAGGGAGTGCTGTTCTCTTGCAGGGTAAGAGCCGTCCCCACTGCCGGGGGGAGTACAATGTTTACAGCACCTTCCAGAGCCACGAGCCTGAGTTTGACTACTTGAAAAGTCTAGAAATTGAGGAAAAAATCAACAAGATCAGATGGTTACCACAACAGAATGCTGCTCACTTCCTGCTGTCCACGAACGGTAAGGACCTCTCCTCTCCCATCAGAATATTTCTCACTAGGGGGGTTTGGGAGTGTTTTGGGGTTGGTTTAATGGCTTTAGTTCTATGCAAAATGTGGTTTGATTGTGATACTCTGGGAATTCACAGTGGATGTAAAGGCAGTGAGGCAGCAGCAGCACAGGCAGAGCTGGAGCTGAGTGCTGTGGCTGCTCAGCCCCTGCTGTGAGATCCCACAGCCTCTTGCTGCAAACAGCTCCCACCTGCTGCTGCAGCAGGAGGCTGAACTGGCCTCACCTTCCTGATTCAGGCACGTAACTTCTTGTGACCCCAGTGACATGTTGGTAAAAGCACTTGAAGCTGAGACACTGAGAGCTCACACAGCTCCATGTGCTCCTCCAGCGCTCACACAGTGTGTGGCCAGCAGCTGCTGCCCAGGCAGCAGTGCCTCCAGCTCTGGTGGGCACCTTCAGGTGCAGAAAGGCAGTGCAAAAATGACAAGGTTACAATTGGAAACCCCAGGGTTTGCTGCCCTTTGGGGGTTTATCTCTCCCGGTCCTTCAGCAGTGATTGTTAGGTCTGTAGGAGTATTGGGTCTGTTTGGTTCTGGTGCATCATGGAGCAGCTGGAAATGGAAATGCACAACTGGTGACATGGTTAGTAGGGGTGGGATAGTTGGATTTGATGTTTTAGAGATCTTTTCCAACTATTCTATGGGAAAACTAGCTCTTCTTGCCAGAGCAGTGTGCTTCTTCCTACCAGCTTGGATCCCTTTTTGCCCTGCGTTTAAATGGCTTTTCCTGTGAGGTCATATCCCACCTGCAGATGAAACTGGAAAAGCAGGAGTGACTTCTGTCTGCTGGGCTCGAAACTGCAATAATTTGCTTTGATGGCAGTCTGAATAAACTTAGAGCGTTCTCTGAGCTGGGTCATCCCAGATGCTTTAAAGCTCTGCAGGAGCTTGGGGAGGAGGCATTTGGTTCCAGTTAGCCAAGGATCTCACCCCCGATGTGCTCACTGGATGCACTTGGAACTCTGGCCCTCATAAGACCTGGGAAGTGCATTCCTTTGGAGCCTTAAATAACAGGGCAGGGCCTGCTCTCTGCTTTGCTGGCTCTGAGCTGACACCTGGCACAACCTTGGGCTCCCGTAGGGCAGTTAGTGTAAGGAATCCATTACTTCATTGGGCTTGTCCTAGTACTTGTCTGTTAATGTGCCTCAGATCATTGTTCAGGGCTTCGTGGGGGATTGGGGTGTGCAGCTCCCCCTGTGAAGGGACCTGTGGGTGAGTGGGAGGCACAGGGTGCTATTGCTCAGGAAATTGGGATTTTATTCCAACTGCCCTTTGGGGACAAGGAGTTCCCTCAGGGTCCTTCCTGCTGCCAGCGTGGGAGCCCAGAGAGGTCAGTGCTGTGCCCTCTGCTCACTCCGTGCTTAGTGATGTGATTCTGAACCAAATTCCTTCTCAAGCCTGTGAACCTTTGGTTTCAGATAAAACTATTAAATTATGGAAGATAAGTGAAAGGGATAAGAGAGCCGAAGGTTATAATCTCAAGGACGAAGATGGAAGACTTAGGGACCCGTTCAGGATCACAGCACTGCGGGTACGTCTCGCCTCGCTTCCCTCTGCATGGTCCTCTCTGTCCACCCTGAAATGTGCAGCTTCAAGTGGGGGTGGATCAGGGTCATGGAAACTTGCAGAAGAAATGGAGACACTTCACTGTAGATGAATAGAAACCATTCACTAAGGCCCCCTGGAGAGGCTGAGGGAAACTTCATGGTTATGGTACTGTATTTCTGAGAGCAAGAGCCAAAACTTGGCACTGGGGGCTGGCATTAAGCAGAGGTGTGTTTTAGGGGCAAATCCTGAGCATCTGGATAACCTGATGTGCACTTAGATAGTCTTGGACACTGTGCTGTAGTGGAAGCTCAGTGCTCCCAAGTTGGGATCATTTGGAGCAGGAGCTCAGGAAATGGAACACATGGGATTTCAGTGGGACAGAGCTGAGGCTCTCACTGCTGGCAGAGCCAGGACCACTCCTGCCCTGCAGGGACTCCCTTTTGGGTTTTGCTGGGGTTCTGCCTTGCTTTTGCTTACATTGACTGGAACTGAAGCTTCTAGTGTACATAATCCTGCTGGGAAAGGCTATCCCCTGCCTCTGGAACGTGGCTTTTCACTCAGTGTGGGAAAGCCAAGGGTTGACTGCAAATCCCTAAAGCCAAGGGAACAGCTTAGGATGCAGTGCCGGTGCCAGTGGTGGAAGCAAGTGCAGATGGAGGTTTGGCTGTGCAGCCCTGCCGAGCTGCAGGAGCTGTGTGTGCTGTGACCAGGCCCTGCTGGCACCTCCCTTAGCCCCTGCCATGGAAGCAGGAGCCATGGGCTGGGGAACAGACTCAGTCTGAAGGTCTCTTCCAGCCTAGATGGTTCTGTGCTCCTGTCGGCTCTGCTCCGAGGCAGAACCCAGTGCTGTGCCCAGTGTGACTGTCGTGTCCCCGAGCAGGTGCCCATCCTGAAGCCCATGGACCTGATGGTGGAAGCAAGTCCCCGGAGGATATTCGCGAACGCTCACACCTACCACATAAACTCTATCTCGGTGAACAGCGACCACGAAACGTACCTGTCTGCAGACGACCTCAGAATCAACCTCTGGCACCTCCAGATCACAAACAGAAGTTTCAGTATCCTTTCGTGCCCTCTGTGAGCATTGGGGGAGCAGCTGTGGCTGAGAGAATTGCTGCAGTGCCACCCGTTGCAGTGGGGGTGAGCCAGGGTTGCACCAGAGGTGCCGTGCAGGGAGGGCAGGCCTTGGGGTGCTCAGTCCTTCTGGTGCTTCCAGGGGAGAACCAGCAGTGGGAACATCAGAAAGACTTCGATTTCTGTTGAGGAATTGTGGGAGCATCCTTAATTTGTGGAGCTCAGTCGACCTAAATAAGAGCTGCCAGGTTTGAAAAGTGGATCATTTGTTACTGTAAATATTTCTTTCAAGGTTTAAGGTCTCTTAACCAAGTTCTCTAAAGCTTGGGGTAAGTAGATGAGGTTTATTCAGTAGGAAGCATTGAGGGTTGAGAGGACTTGTTGGAACTTCAGTGATCCATGTGGGATGTTCAGTGGTTCTGGGAATCTGGAATTGTCCAGCATCTGTAGATTTGAGATGGAGAGAGCTGGACAGGGACTTTTACTAGGGCCCGGAGTGCCAGGACAAGGGAGAATGGCTCCCCACTTCCAGAGGGCAGGGATGATGGGATACTAGTAAGGAATTCCTCCCTGTGAGGTGCTGAGGCACTGGCATAGGTTGCCCAGAGCAGCTGTGGCTGCTCCATCCCTGGGAGTGTTCCAGGCCAGGCTGGATGGGGCTTGGAGCACCCTGGACTGGTGGGAGGTGTCCCTACCCAGGGCAGGGGTGGGATGGGATGAGCTTTAAGGTCCAACCCAAACCAGTCTGGGATCCTGGGACTTGTCAAATCCCTCTGGTGTGCTGTGCACCCAGAGGAAGTTCAGCTTTTCCCTGTGACTCTTTTGCCCCCTTCCCTGCCCGAGCAGCCCCACAGTGACACGTTGTGTGCCTTTACCACTGCCCCAGACATAGTAGACATCAAGCCTGCCAACATGGAAGAGCTGACTGAGGTGATCACAGCAGCAGAGTTCCACCCACACCACTGCAACGTGCTGGTGTACAGCAGCAGCAAGGGCACCATCCGCCTCTGCGACATGCGCTCCTCCGCGCTCTGCGACCGCCACGCCAAGTGTGAGTGGCACTGCCCCTCGCAACCCCCCCGGGCCGGGCACAGCCCCCCAGGCCCTGGGTCACAGTCCCCTGGGCCGTGGGGAGCAAGCTCCTGTCTCGTCCAGGCCAGTGCCTGGCACAGCTGTAGCATGAGGCAGTTTCCCACCTGGCTCTGCTCCCTTTGCCCCTTTATAAACCAATGGGAGCAAGTGCCTTTAGCACCAGAGACCTGTTTTCTGCCCGCACTCGATCCCGGTGCTTCTCCAGGTGTCTGCTCAGCACATGCCCCTTCAGGGCAGTCGATTCACCTTTGTTAGAAGCTGGGCTGATGCCTACAGAGTCACTGTGCCTGGTGACCAGTGCAGCTTCTGGGACAGGGTTGATCCTTGTGGCTAGTGCAGCTCCTGGGGTAGGATTCAGATTAGATATTAGACCAAATTTCTTCCCTGTCAAGGTGTTCAGGCACTGGAATATTGCCCAGGGAGATGGTTGGAGTCACCATCTCTAGAGGTGTATAAGGACAGACTGGATGTGGCACTCAGTGCCATGGTCTAGTTGACGTGGTGGTGTTGGGTCATAGGTTGGACTCGACAGTGTCAGAGGTATTTTCCAACCTGGTGGACTGTGAGATTCCTAGGAGCAGGCACTGGTTGTGTCCAGGGCTGCAGGGACTGTTCCTTAGGCTCTGAGCCACCAAAGCCTGTGTAGGTGAGGAGGGAAAGCTTTGCTGTGGGAGGTGTGAGGGTACCTGCAGCTCCCTGCTGCAAGAGCTGTGGTTTATCAGTGTCACCAGCTCTGTGGGTACCCAGCAGGCTGATCCCTGCAGGGCACAGAATGGCTCCTTGGAGGTGCCAGGAGGTGTCTGCAGGAGGAGGTGGAGACCACAAGGCCACTGCATCGATATCCGTAGTGTTGCACTGAATCACCTAAAGAACTTTAGCCTCAGCTGCTTGTGAGTGGCTCACATCCTGCTCCAAGGGCTCCGCCCAAACCAAGGCTGTTCTGGGCAGCCAGGGAGTACTGATTTCAGAGGTTGCTCTTGGGTTCAAACAATCCATCCGTTCCCCTGCTCTGTAAACCCACACGGGCATGTTCCAGGTGTAGCTGCTCACGTTTCGCTGGGCTGTTAGCACAGCTGTGGTTCAGAGCTAAAGACAAGTGTGTTGTCCCGTGGTCTCCTGTGTCTGGGACACTGCTGTTCCCCCCTGCCCCGTGCGAGGTGCAGATCAGGTGTGATGCTTGTTCTGCACACCTGCTGGGCCACCCTTTGCCTCCTGCTGGTCCCAAGACCTGTGAGCTGTGCTGGAGATGAGTGTGTGGCAGTCTGGTGACCTAGAGCACAACAGTGCTTAAAGTAAGATTATTTCCAAAAAGTGCCAACAGCAGCTTTCCTCAGAAAGAAACTGCTGTATTGATGTAAAATTCTGCAGAGCCAAAAGACATTGGCGGTGGTAACACCTGGTGTTGGTTTCATCTGGAATTGTGTCTTCTCTCTGCAGTTTTTGAGGAACCTGAAGATCCTAGCAGCAAATCATTTTTTTCAGAAATAATATCCTCAATATCAGATGTGAAATTCAGCCACAGTGGGAGGTACATGATGACCAGAGACTACCTGTCGGTCAAGGTGTGGGACCTCAACATGGAGAACAGGCCTGTGGAGACCTACCAGGTATGGAGTTTTCCTGCTCTTAGTTCTGCCATTTGCCCATCCCCTGTGTGTGCCTAACCCCCATTCCCTGTCCCCAAGGTGCACGAGTACCTGCGCAGCAAACTCTGCTCCCTGTACGAGAACGACTGCATCTTCGACAAGTTCGAGTGCTGCTGGAACGGCTCTGACAGGTGGGACAGGAGCTGGGCTTGGCTTCCCGGCGAGAGTGCAGGGTTGGTTACTCTGAGCCTGAGGCTAAAGGGGCTCTGAGTTGCTGAGGGCAGAAATGGCACAGGCATTGCTAGCAGAGTGGTGTGCTCAGGTGAGACCTCACCTGCAGTGCTGCTCCAGCACTGGGGTCGGCACACAAAGCCAGTCCAGAGGAGGCACCAAGGTGATCAGAGGGATGGAGCAGCTCTGCTGGGAGCAAGGGCTGAGAGTTGGGATCATTCAGCCTGGAGAAGCGAAGCTTCAGAGAGACCTAATTGTGGCCTTTCTGTACCTGAAGGAGCCAACAAGAAGGGTGGAGAGAGACTGTTGACAAGAGTGTGGAGGGACAGAACAGGGAATGGCCTGCCAGAGGGCCGGGACAGATGGGATATTGGGCGGGAATTGTCCCGTGAGGGTGCTGAGGCACTGGCACAGGTTGCCCAGAGCAGCTGTGGCTGCTCCATCCCTGGGAGTGTTCCAAGCCGGGTTGGATGGGGCTTGGAGCAGCCTGGGCTGGTGGGAGGTGTCCTTGCCCTTGGGTGAGTTCTGAGCTTCTGTGCAACTCAGTCCGGTCTGTGACCTGTGTCAGGATAAAGGGACAGAGTAGCACAGGAAAACCTTAGCTCGTGTAAAGGTGAACCACGGCACAAGATGCCTGCTGAGTGCTAGTGGCAGGAGGAGAGGCCCAGGGAACACCTGGCAGAGGAAGAGGTGCAGTGGCAGCAGTGCTGAAGACCCTTGGGAACTGAGCAGTGGGATGTGCTGCCCAGGGAGGTGGTGCAGTCACCATCCCTGGAGGTGTTCACGGAACCAGTGTGCGTGGCAGTCAGTGCTCTGGGCTAGCTGACAAGGTGGAGATCAGTCACAGGTTGGACTTGATGGTCTTGGAGGTGTTTTCCAACCTCACTGAGTCTGTGATGGTGAGCAAAGGAGAGGAACAGAGTGTGGTGCCATGTCCTGGTCGTGAACTTGGTCTGACAGTCACCTCCGGTGAGAGAGGATATGGGTTGGATGTTCTTTCTGGAAGCCTAACACGATGTGCCCTTCTTCTGCCCTCAACCAGTGCAATCATGACTGGATCTTACAACAACTTCTTCAGGATGTTTGACCGGAACACGCGCCGGGACATCACACTGGAAGCCTCCAGGGAGAGCAGCAAACCTCGTGCCATCCTCAAGCCGCGCAAAGTGTGCACAGGGGGGAAGAGGAAGAAGGACGAGATCAGCGTGGACAGTCTGGACTTCAACAAGAAGATCCTGCACACAGCATGGCACCCCGTAGAGAACATCATTGCCGTGGCTGCCACCAATAACCTGTACATATTCCAGGACAAGGTGAACTAGGGATGCTCTGGGACAGCCGTGTCTGCCGAGGGAGCTCAGTGGTTGTGTCAGAAGGCCTTGTTGTCCTACAGTGAAGAACATTGATGCCCTTGCTCCCCAAAGCTGGCGGCGAGGCCGTGGCCCGGGCTGAGCTCCTCTGTGCCCGGTGGGTGGGAGTGCTGGGGGAGGAGCCCCCGGGGCACAGCGCGGACAGTGCCCACGCCGTGTATTTATTGACGTCCGAGCCTTCCTCTCCAGAGATAGACCAAAAATTGACCCCGAGGAGAAAGGTTGTCATACAAGTGTCATTTCTCTCTCTCGCTCTCTCTGCTGTAATATTTGGGCCTTTCAGAACATTTATTGTGCTTGATGCCTGTACACATTCCTCCTCTGGCCTGGAGCTAGTGTAGGGGTTTGACCTTGGAGCACTTAGGTAGGGCTGGAGCTGGGCTGGTAGGCAGGTGTCCATGGCTATTTACTCACCACCTCTATCTGTCCCCACACCTCCCGGTGTAAACCACTCAATAAAATAACAACTAGCAAACGTTTTTAAAGCTGGAGGTATGTGTTCAGTCTGCTCAGCCTTGTCCTGCATGTCCCCAGGGGAGCAGAGCAGCCCCGGGGCAGCTCTGCAGGGTGTGCCCCCAGACGGCCCTGGGCAGGCTGAGGCCAGCTCTTTGTGTTCTAGTTCAGGTTCTAAGTTTAGTTTCCTAGAGTTGGAGGTGCACTGGAGTTGTTGTCAGAGGCTCTGTGTGAGCAGGAGAGGGAAAGGGCCACAGCAGCATCCACAGCCTTAACCAAGCCTCGCCTTGCGTGGAGGGAACGGAACCGACGCCTCCTGTGCCCGAGGAGCCAGTGCAGCTCCTCGAGGCTCTGCCCAGCACAGCCTGACAGTGCATTATGGTTCTTAACCTTTTTAGTGCTTCTCACCGAGGGAACAGGTTCTTCTTTTAAGTGTTTGGCATGATACTTTATGGTTCTTGTTGCAGTTCCACACGGAGCTCAGGACCATGCCCAGGTGTGGCACGGCCCAAGGGCACAGCTGGCCTGAGGGCAGCTGCTGCAGCTCTCCTCCAGACTTTTTTTAAGCCTTAGGTACTTTTTCTTTTGGGGTTTTTTCTTTTTTTTTTCCCAAAGAGGCCTAAAACAATCCCATTGCTTCCCTTGCCTGGATGTCCCTGGAGGCACTGATGCATCCCTGAGCAGCTCAGAGCCTGCACTCTGCACTGTGCCTGCAGCCTGGGAAAAAAACCCTGAGCTGCCCCAGGAATGCACCAAGTGCGGTTTACACTCCGTTTCCCCGAGACAAAGGTGTGTTTAGGCTCGGAGAGCAAACTGTCACCGTCCCACCCCTCCCAGTCCCACCCCAGAGTGCCGGGGGCTTGCAGGGAGGGCACGGGGCAAGCAGGTCCTTCAGGAGGAGGCTCAGGGGGCTCAGTCCTTGCTGTGCGGTGGTTGTGACGCTCTGGAGCTGTGGGATTTGGGGTCCTAGCACCCGCCCAGCCCGTCCCCGGGTTGTACATACTGTTCAGTTCTTTTGACCAAAAAGTTTAATAAATTTTAAATGTTTACCTGCTCGTGCTCCGTGTGGTGTGATCACAGCTCCTCCCTGCCTGGGGGGGCTCCCAGATGGGATGAGGGGGAGAGGCTGGAGCTGCTCCTTGGGACACAAGGAGCTCTGGGTCGCTGGTCTGAGTCTATTTTTTCAGCAAATGTTAAGTGGAATATAAGTGAAGAGCAAAGGGACATGGTGGAATCTCCTACCCTACAAACCCTGTTTGCTTGTACCACTTCCAATTAAAAGGTTTTTGATAACTCATGGAAATTTTTATCCTTTCATTTTATCCCAAAACAGGTTTTGGTGTCAGATGGATAACCAGCTGCCCAGGGGAGTAGGCAAGGCGGGTGAGAGATGTCCCTGCCCAGGGCAGGGGTGGGACTGGGGGGGCTCTAAGGTCACTTCCCACCCACACCATCCTGATTCTGTTTTTCCTGGAAGGCTTTAGGCACACCAGAGAACCTGTTGGACCAAGGATGGAGGCTCAGCCCCTCAGCGATAACTGTGCCATGAAATTCTAATTAAAATGAGAAATTAAGGATGAGTGAGGAGGAAACCTATAAGTACCTGAGCCTGAGCAGGAGGAGCCACCCCAGGGGGTTCCTGTAGACAGGATCCTGCGGGAGGGATGATCCTAGTCAAAAAGGACACTCAGACAACCCCTCTGGTTTCCAAGCCAAGCAGAGACGTTCATCAGAAACCTTGGCTCAGCAGTAATTTGCTGTTCTCCCTCCCACAGCAGTGACACTCAGTGGCTTCTGACCCCACCTCAGCTTTTGTCTCGGGCTCCAGCCTCAGGTTGGCCATTTATGTTGAATACTAAGGAAAACACCTGCCTGGGAAGGGCTGTCCATCCCTGGCACAGCTGCCCACGGCAGGGCTGGGGTGACATACCTGGGGGGGGTTAGAAGCTTCTGCCCCCCCCTCAGCTTTTGTCTCGGGCTCCAGCCTCAGGTTGGCCATTTATGTTGAATACTAAGGAAAACACCTGCCTGGGAAGGGCTGTCCATCCCTGGCACAGCTGCCCACGGCAGGGCTGGAGTCACATCCCTGGTGGGGTTTAGAAGCCCTGTGAATGTGGTGCTGGGGACATGGTCAGTGGTGGTCTTAGTGCCGGGGAAGAGTTGGACTCAATGAGCTCAAGAGGATTTTCCACCTGAACAATTCCTGAGGATCAGGGAGTCTGTGGTTCCCCCATGCCTCCTGCCAGGTCTGCAGGGCCACACTGAGCCTCGTTTGAAGCTGTTTCTATAGAAACCTCTGACTTCATGTCATGTGCCCAGTGTGAAAGAGGTGCTGGGAAGGACGAAAGAGCCTCCTGAGCCCCTTTCACTGTTAGAAGAGAAAAGCAATGAGGAAACTCTGAGTCCACCAGGAACCTTTTTATTTAAATATATAAAACATGGTATTTGGCAAACATTCATCATCTCATTAAATAAGGTAGAATCACTGAGGGAAAGGCAATGCATCCGTAAAAACCAAGGTGAAGCCACTCGGGGACAGCTGCAGGGGCAAGGCAGGGGCAGGGCCAGGGCAGGCACGAGCCACGGTCTGTCAGCAGGGGCACAGGGAAGCTACTGTGGGGTCAAACAAACGTCCTGGCAAAAGCAGCAGTTTATTAGGCACTAAATCCAAATTCTACCTCTGAACTAGGACAAACTGAAAAGTTTTACCCACGTGCTCATCTCTTCCCTCTGTGTCTCCACACTTCACACCTCACACTAAAGTGAACCTTAGTTCACTTTAGTGAACCTCACATCTAGCTGAGGAGGAACTGCCCCAGGGCAAGAACAGCTCCTCGGAATCCCTGGATCTCCGTAAGGCCACACAGTAGTTTGGGCTCATCCCTCCCCGTCAGGACATTCCCACCCGGAGGGATGGAGCAGGACGGACACTCCATCACGAGGGCTGCGACAAGCTGGGACTGATTGACACGAACTGCTCTAATTCTCGGGTACTTCACTACAAAGCACTAAGGGATGTTACAGCATCTGCCACGTGCTCTAGGGATGCGCCAGCAGGGATGGCTCCAGCAGGCTCTGTGTGACACGGAGCTCCAGGCTCTCCCTCCCGTTGTCACTACACTAACACAGACAAGACACGACGACAGCGCCAGGGCCAACTCCCCACTCCCAGCTCTGCACCTCCTGCTCTCCTCTGAGCTCTGCTCTGCTCCCACTCCATCGCTCCCGGTGCTGCTAGAAGGAGCTGCTGGAGGCTGTGGTGGTCAGGCGCCTCCCGATGTAGATCCTGCGGGTGAGGAACAGGTCAGGAGGGCTGAGAACCACTGACAGCACACTGTCCCCATGGCACTGGCTCCAGTGCACCTCATTCCTGATTTCACTGCCTCTTAGTAATGCTGAGAAATTCCCAACTAGTGAGGGAAGAAAGGGGAAATCTCGGCCCATCCAGCAATACCACAGAAAGCACCTCCTGAACAACCATCTGCTCCCTTCACGGAGAGAAGCGACTCCTCTCTTGGACAAAGAGGGAACTGGGAATCAGTTAGACCCTGGAGAACACAGGTAAAACATCTGCTTTTCTTTTATAATGGGAAACCTACCCCAGTCCAATGGCCAGGAGGTGGGAGAGCAGCAGGGAGGGCAAGAACACCTTGAGGAACTCTGCGGAGAATATCCCTCCCTTCTTCATGACGCTGGTGTTCCTCATGCTGAGCGTGGCCGTGCGCCGAGGGTGCTTGAACAGGAACTCCCTGCGGGGACAGGGCACGGCGTGGGCACAGCTGGCAGAGCCTGGGCTGCAGCTCGCCCAGCCCTGCACAGCACTCACTTGGGAGGGATGTTCTCGGGCCTGCTGGACCAGTCCCATATCCAGTCCGCGTTCCGGCGCAGCAGCCGCTCCACCTCCCTCCTGCGCTCCAGGAAATCCTCTTCGGACTGCAACCAACAGCCTCCATCAGGCAGTGCTCTGCATCCAGGGCAGCTCCCACCCCTTCCCATCCCACTTCTGCTGGAGTGTGCAGATCCCAGAGCAAGGGGGACATGTCTTCAGAGGGGGATGTGAATGGCCAAGACCACATCCCCTATCCATATCCTACATTTGCTCAAGCAAACACTGCACTGGCAGTAAAATGTCAGAGCTGTGTTTAATCCTTATGGACAGGACCCGAAATATCCCCAGCTCCCAGGGCTGATGGAATTATTCCCAGCTCCCTGGGCTGACAGATCCCAGGCAGAGGGAGCTGCACTCAGAGCTGGGTGGATGGCACCAAAGCTCCGTGTCACTCCACAAAGGCCAATGAATCCCAGTGCTGGGAGATGCCCTGGGCCGTGCTGGGCACAGCAAGGTGTCCCTGGCTGTGAGCTCACCCCTGGGCAGGTAAGGGACCCCCAGCCCAGGGCTGTGCTGCCAGGGGAGCTGCAGCACCAGCGCTGAGCAAGAGCAGAGCTCCTGGCTCAGCTCTGCTGCATTCCCAGCAGCCAAGGGCTGGGGATAAAAATAGACTCTGCTCCCAGTGTAAGAACAGCTCCTGATGCACACACAGAGGGTAGAAATAAAACTGTCCAAGCAGCTGGGAGTCTGATGGATTTCAAACCAGGATTGTTTGTTCTCAGCCTAAGTAATGATCTGTGAACAGCTGAAATTGTTTCTGACAAGGTAAAATACAAATGACCATTTCCATGTTCAGGTAACCCAAAGGGTGAGTCCTTCAGCTCAGTCCTGCAGGAGCTGTAGAGATGATGGGCAGAGAATTCGCTTCCTTTAAACACTTCCCTCCTCAAAATGCTTTGTAAGGAATTTTTTCCCATAAAAGCTAATTAATGGCTGCGAAGGCTTCAGATTTCAGCCTGTCATCATCTCTGCACTGACACCACATGGTCTGTGTACAACATCCCTGCCCCTCTCCTGTCTCTGCGTGTTCACTCACTGTCCTGTAAGTATGCAGACAGACCTACAAACGGTAATCAGGAGTAAGAAGGAGTTTTCCAAAGCAGGATGTGCTCAGGTGAAGTCCTAGCTGTCAAAACTGGAATCCAGGCTATGGCAGGGCTTGAAATGGGCTTTGTTAGCTGTAGATATTCCCTTTTTAATTCCCAGTAAACTGCTGGAGGTGCTCCCTTTGTGAGGGATGCAGGGAATGTGCCCTGTTGGCAGTCAAAGGTGAAAAGTTACAGACTGAAAGATGACCAAACACACACACAGCTCAGGCCTAAGCACAGCTCGGCCTGCCAGGGCTGTCCCAAGTGACCAGTTATGGAAGGCTCTGCCCCAGCAGCTTCCCCAACACCCAGAGTAAGAATTCCCTCTCCCAAGCCAGGGCAGATCCTTACCTGGAAGCTGTTCTTCTCCCCACTGCTGTGACTCTCTATCTCCAGAGCTCTGTGGCTGTCCAGGGGGGTCTGGGAGCGAGGAGGGCTGGACAGACAGCACAGGGGAGACAGTCGTTGGGTTAGGACACAGTCATGCACTCACACCCAGAGGCACATCGTGCCCTGCTGTTTCCCTCCTCTGCCCCTCCTGCCCCAGAGCAGCAGTGACAGTGCCCACAGCTGACCCAGAGCTGACCCAGGGCTGCCCTGGTTCCCAAGGTTTGGAAGCTCCCTCCCTGCACAGTACCACTCACTCCTGGGCTGGGCAGGAGGCACCGACCCTGGGTGGCCCCTCCAGGCCACGTGGGAAGTGTTCCAGAGTCCTCTGCCTGTAACCAATCCTGGCCCCAGGCAAAGAGTGCTGACACCCCAAGCTGCACGGGGAAACCTCCCTCCCTGCCCCTCTGCCTGTGCTTACAGACACATGTAAACACACACACGTAAACACACACATGGACACGTGTAAACACGTGTGCTCATACAAATACAGATATATACCCATGTAAACACGTGTGCTCATACAAATACAGATATACCTATGTAAACACATGTAGACAAACATACACACGTAAATAGACATGTTCATATATAAACGCACACACGTGCATACATAAACACACACATGTACACACACAATGCACACATGTGACTCCAGACCCGCACGTGGCCCTGCTGTCTGTGCCCACCTGTCCCCTCTCCGTGCTCACCTGTCGCAGTGGGAGCTCTCCCTGGAGCTGCTCCGTCCCGACTCGTGCTGCGCGTCCAGCAGGATCTTCTCCATGTCGCCGTTGTGGATGGAGCGCGAGGCAGGGCCCTGCTCCTGCCCGTTCCCCGCGCCATTCCCGGCGCCGCTCAGCTGCAGCTCCACCCAGGACCCTGCTGGGCACATCGCAGAGC
>NW_008662692.1:0-529 GCF_000695815.1 Acanthisitta chloris
CAGCCAATGGGCGCCAGGCACGGAAACACCGGCAGAAGGAGGGGATGGACGACAGGGCAGGAGCACGAAGGAGAGCGGGGGGGAGAGACCGGGATGGAGAATTAAAAGGGGAGAGGGAGGTGCAGGAGAGGGGCAAAGGGATAAGAGGAGCGCAGAAGAGGGGAGGATGGAGGAATGAGAAACGCGGTAAAAGAAGATGAAGACAGTGGAGGGGAGACGGAGAGGAAGAAGAAAGGGATGCAGAGAGCAGTTAGGTGGTGGGAGAGTGGCATGCAGGAGGGGGCAACTCGGCTCGGCTCCCCTAGGTGGGCACCTAGGAAACGGGCTCCCTGTTCTGACGGTCTTGCAGGCAGGACTGGTGCTGCTCAGAGCTGCAGGGATATGGCAAAACCTTCTGGCTGGCACCACACTCAGAAACCGGAGTGAATGTTGAGCAGACAAACATTTCTCCCTTCTGTTCTGCTCTATGAGCATTTCCAGATGGATGGAGCCAAGGGCAGATGGGGAAATGGGGGGCTGTCTGTTTCAA
>NW_008662692.1:555-2825 GCF_000695815.1 Acanthisitta chloris
CTTGTCTTTTGCACCTTCTACGGGAAAATGTTCCAGTCCAACAGCCCCAAACTCTCCTACCAGATTTCACCTCTGCTGGAAGGCATAGACCCAGAAGAAATGGGTCTGGGAAAGAAACAAATCTTTGTGTGAGAGGTTCTCTAGGAAGGACATGAGGATTTTCCAAACCCATTCCCTGCACAAAGTGCTTCCCTGTCATACTTACCCCTACCTTGCCCTGCAGTGACTCCTTGTGCTGTGCAGTCACCCAGTTCTTGACATTTGGCCCTGATGCTGTGAGTATTTGAGTCTCTAGGGCCAATTCCAGTCTTAACAGAAGACAGTATCTCTGCGAGCAGAACACAGCCAGGGTCTAAAATCTGGCCTTCCAAACCTGCTTGAGCAACTTTATGCTCAGCCAGTGCTGCTCAAAGGTGCGCCGATGAAGGCAGCACAGGGATTCAAAGCTCAGGCCGTCTTAGCCTAGAACTGGGTAATAAGAGACATACACAAGAGATGAGGCCTCACTGGGGAAGGAATAGCATGAGTAGCACCCAGGAGTTTTCTTTGCCACAGCAGGACAGTTATTTGTAGCCCCATGCAGAAGTCCCCAAGCTTCTGTCTTAGAAGAAACAGACATTCAATGGCAGAGCTCTACCCAGGCCTGCTAACCCTTGCAGGACTTTACAGCATAAGCACAAGTCATAGGATCACAACTTCCAGGTCTCCAGATCATTTCCCCCATGCCCCAAGTCCTGCTCCATTCTCTGCCTCACCTCCAATGGGGTTGTACTACTCAGCCTGTGCGCCTCAACAGCTAGGTAGGTACATGAATTTTGGTTCATGCACATGGTGAGTCTCTCCTCTCTGCACTGCTATACATGATAAAGAATGAGGCAGACAGAAGTAAAAGCCGAGGCTTGAAAACTGGAGAGGAAATAATAAACCACTGGGAATACATTGGTTTGAGCAATGCTCAGAATGTTAAAGGAGGCTAGATCCCACTCTCAAGGGCTTTGTGTCCTCTGCCTTTCCACAGGTATATGCCTGTACCAGAGATTTCATTTCTGCACTTCTGAACTTATGATAACATAACTTACATTACCTTTGAATGGAGATTGGGCAATTCATCTGGCAGCCCATGTGCAATGCACATATTCGTGGAACTCAGTGCCACAGATGTCCTCCATGGTCCCTTTGTATTTCATCAGTAGGTAATGCGTCACATCACTGAATTCACTATCTTACTCAGATCTGACCATGAACTGAAATTGCAGAAATTCCCCTGGCAGCAGGGTACCTTAGGAGCTTCACTGTGGCAGGTTTTACCTGGCACTACCCATGCACCTCCTCAGTGCAGGAAGCAGCTTTTGAAGCTCAGAAGTGTTGCTGCATCCGGGACAGATAAGCTGTCTCAACTCTATGGTTTCTCCATGCCCTCCCAGGACTGCAGGATTTTGCAGTGCAAATCATTGCACCTGAGCCTGCAAGCAGTGGCACCTTGTAACACTTAGGCTTAAGTCCCTGCAATGCATCAGAAAGGCAGATGCTCACAGATGCCAGATCCACAGTACCGCTGGGACCAATATCTTCAGCTTAATTTTAGTGTCTTGGAGGCAATTTGTCTGGACTGGTGACTCATTCCTCCCTCTTTAATTTTTTTCCTTTCCCTCCTCCTCCCTGTTCTCACTCTGCCTGTGCCTGGCAGTGTGAGTGAGTGCTGGTACTGATATGAATCTCTACGATGTGAGTTCAGGAGGATTAATGCAGCAATGTTTTGGTGAAAGGATGTCCCCAGCAACCTGCAGGGGCAGTCCCCATGGAGAGGAGTCTGGGTCCGGGAGTACCCTCCCAATGCCTGCATGCAATCCCCTATGTGTCTTGGAGGGGAAACAACTTTTCCTTTGAACACATGGAGACTAAGAGGAGGAGAGGCAAAAGGGAAGGTGTAGTCACCCTACTGCCTTTGGCTGGCGCAAGATATTTGCACTCCTTGTTCAGCTGAGAACTTAGCAAATCAGAGCATGAATTAGGCCTTGCCTCTTCATCCTGTAGTGGCTGGAGGTCCCCAAGCTCAGTGTGGTGCTGCCTGGTTTGTCACTGCTGAAGGAGGGGCAGAGCTGGTAGGTGTTCCCAGCCCAGCCATCCCATTGCTCACTGCTTCAGGGCTGTGTCTCCCTGAGATGCAACACATCATGGACATGGCAAGAATGTACGGTCTGTTTATTGGGTCTTATTTCACTACGTCATAACCTCAGGGGCCTGGGAGGAAGGGAAGGGGCAGGTGAGGT
>NW_008662692.1:2848-12658 GCF_000695815.1 Acanthisitta chloris
TGCTACAGACTCACAACAGTCTTTTAAGCCAGCTGAAGTAAAAAGCACAATGACCGCCACGAGATGCTGAGCTCCGGGATGCTGGAGCCATCACTCTCCTGCGTGCTGGGCAGAGCCTGGCATCAAGATGGGGCTGAGATCTGTAGCCAAAAACACAACAGACCTTGTACTACCAGCTCAACTATTTTCCTGTTCTCCCTCCCTCTGCCCTGGTGGTGGTGGTGGGAATATGAAGGGGCAGGGTCCCAACCAGCAAACTCTCACTCTTCTATCAGGCTTTGGCCAGCTTTGACTCTTGTCCTGAAGCCTCTCTCCTCCCTCTGCTGCCTTGAGCTGAAGTGGAAGGGCAGATAGGGACAATATGAGGAGTAAAGGACTCCTGGAGTAGAAGTTGCTGCCTACTAATGAACAACAACATAAAAAACCCCTTGAGGTGAGCAGGCCTTGGTAAGAGGAAGGGCCTTGAAGAGGAAGAGACAACTCCCATGAATAAGGAACAGCTTATTCTGGTTTGGGTTGGGTTTTTTTTTCTATAGGCAAAGACTGTGGCTTCATAGTTCTCAGAGCAGGTCATCTCCAGGTCAGCCTGGACGTAGTTCCCTCTGTAGCAGAAGGCGACAGACAATTCTTCTCTGTGAGGGCAAATGTGGAAAATTTTAGGGTGCCCTGCACCAGAAGATGGAGCAAGAAAGAAGGGGGAAGTAGTTCCAGGCTCCATTATACCATGCCCTGTCCTTTCCCCAAGCAGGACTGCTGTCTTCCTGTTTGGTTTTGAAGGTCACCCATCCCACCAGGCTCAGCAGGTCACAGGAACTCAGTGGCCCTCACCATCTGGGTTCAGGAACAGGAAAGTGCCGCTGGTGTGACTCCCAGGGGTCCCTGTCAGACTTACTTGCTTAGAGGAGGCTGCATGCACGTTTCTTTGTCCGTGTGGGCTGCGGACACAGGACTGCTCGGATGGCCTCGTCAAACACCGTCTTGAGGCCACGCTGCGTCAAAGCTGAGCACTCGAGGTATTTCACAGAGTCTGTTGAGAGGAAAGCAGGTGTTGCAATGAGGAGGAAGGGAGCTGGGGTATGTAGTGAGGGTACTCAGGTTTCTGCTGCATGTGCTAGAAAGCAAGGCATCTGCGTCGTGCCCGAATGGAATAAACACATCTCAGGTGATCAGACATTATGCGTTGTCAGGACACACTTCATTCACTCAGACGGTCTTGACTTCAGGGCAAAGCTTGCCAACCGTACAAGACCAAGATTTGTCTATTCTCCGCCCTTGTAGCCATTGTACATGGCTGGCTGTGTCATTCTGGCCAGACTCCCCTTCCTCCAAACTCCCAGTCAAAAACTCCCTCAAGCTGTTTCCCACCCTCTTTCCTACCTCTCTGTGCCACCTGAGAAGAGAGTTTACCTTGAGCAGGTATTTATGCATGTTCTGAAGTTAGGAGGGAAGCTGATGCCTTTGTGCTGAATGGTGGGGTAAGACATGCATACCTGGGATTGCATGTACAAACCCCAGCAGACAGAGGCAGGGACGGGAAACTGCAGTTGCAACTCTTCCTGAGAGATGTTAAAAATCTCACTCTTCTGCCTCTTTCCGGATGTGGAGGAGAGGCCTCTGCCCACACAGCAGCTGTGGCTTTCACAGAAAAATATTGTCCCAGATAGAAATAGCAGAACAAAAGGGGAGTGAAATGTGAAAGCATGTACTTGTGTGTGTACGTGGCCAGAGAGAGGCAGAAAACAGAGGGCTGAGAGGTTGAGTCTTCCTCAAGGAGCAGATCTCCTTCCTGAGTCTCCAGAAGCACATTTTGTACCATGACCCTTGATGTGTCTCCTTGTGTCCCTCAGAGATATCACAGTGAGATACCTCCTTAGGTTGAGGGGAAACCCTCATCTTCTGCCCTTCAGTAGGTCCAAGATGTTTCCCCAAATACATACCAATTTCCTTGGCCAGAGCAAGGCCCTGAGGATATGTAATGGGGGATAGCTTCTTCTCCTTCAGCTTCTCAATGGTGTCCTTGTCATCACGAAGATCCAACTTTGTACCCACAAGGATGATGGGAGTGCTAGGGCAGTGGTGTCGCACCTCAGGGAACCACTGGCAATGGAGTAAAATGGCAAAGGTGTGAGAAGAATTCATACACATGGACATGCACAAGGGAAACAAAGAAGCACTCCTGAAAAAATGTCAGCAAGAGAGCTAACAGCCTGTCCTTCCTCACATCCACTGCTGGGCACTATCCCTGACTCAGGACAGCCCCTGTTGCTGGATCCTCAGGAAAAATCTATGACATGGAGCTCAAACTCTGCCCTCTGCCCTTCACTGCTCGCTGGAACCCAGGGAGGAACCTGAAAGTGGTAGGAAGGAAATACTGTTGTTTTCCTCTTCATCAATTTTTCCCTTCTTCCCTTGCTTCCCATCTAAATGCTGTGGGTACTTGCTTTTCGTATCCTGTGGACTGATCCTGGTGTCTGTGCTGTGACAGTCTTGGCTGAAAGATGCCATGGGAATAAGTCTGTGGTCTGACAGCACAATAGCCCAGCAAAATGAATACTATCCTGTTAGGAGTGCTGGTCACCTTCTTTGAGATGAACCAGAAAAGGCATCTGGGGGAGGCTGATGTTTTAGTTCCTTCTGACTGACAGAAAAAAGATATGACCTCTCTGAACCTAGATGTCCTATTTGTAGTCTCCACCCACAGTCACTGTCCTTGCAATACCTCCACCAATCTCATCCCCCTCCCTCCCTTGATGGACCAGGATAGTCTGTCTCACCTTAGCACGGACGTTTTCATAAGATGCTGGGCTGACAAGGGAGAAACAGATCAGGAAGACATCCTGTAAACATACAACCACAGTGCAGAGTTAGGATGCGAGTATGGGATGGCAGGACAAGAGGCAGGGAGGGGAGAGAAGATCTGTGTGGGCAGCACCCTCCCTCTGCAGCAGAGGGTCATTCTATGGAAAGCTGTCTCTCACAATGTGACACAGTCCTGACTGCTGCTTGTTGCCTCTAGAGGAGAGAAGGATGGTTGCTCCCCTGACTCATGGTAACCATAGCCACCATTATCAGAAGCACCAAACGGTCAACTACAAGGATGGGGTTTTTGCGGTTGGTACACTCATCCTCATGGGAAGCGGCCTGACAGTATCCTGCTCATTTCTCACAGAACACCAGGGAGCTTTCAGGACAAAATAATTTGGCCTGCAGTTGAGACAGAACTAGGCTCAGCCGAAAAAGGGCACACATAGGACTCAAATCAGATAGTTTTGGTTCTCCAGGTAAGTGCTACTCCTGGGCATAGCAGAATTTAGACTTCCATTAAAACCGGACCAAACCAAACCAAAATCAGCTCATACAGATATATTCATTTCATCCTGATTCATCTAGATGAAACAGTGTTGTCAGGCCCAGCCTATCCATTTCCATATTTCTGCAATCATCAGAGGCAAAAACCTTGGAGAACCATCCCCACACCTGACCTTGGGATGTGTCCCAGGGTGTGTGCACGCATGTTGTTAAGAATTATGCCTGCTTGCACTTACTGCAGAAACAGCCCAGGGAAACAGCTTATACCAAGTGTTTGATGACTTTTAGGTGGCTGAACCTAGCCCAAAAAACAGTACCCTCAATTCCTGACCTTTTTGATTGTGGTGGCAACCTTCAGACCAACATCTGAGACAGCAGGGTCTTTCTGAGTTGGCCAAAAGACTGCTTGAAACAACGTTCTCCAGGGAAGGTGATCTTTAAACCCTGAAATGGCTCTGTCAGCATGGTAAACTGGTGAACACAGTATCTGAGGCATCTGTTCTGCTAGAGGCATCAGCAGATCAAACACGTGTCCACGCGTCAGATCTCTTTCAGAAGGCAGGAGCCAGAATGGTGGAGTTCACAGAAATGTAAGAAGCTCCTGCCTTAGCTCCTAAATTCCCTGAGCCACTTCAGCTTTACAGAAGGAGACTTTTTTCCCAGGGCTGTGTAGGGCATCTACCCCACACTGAAGTCAGGGTCAGCTGGGCTCAAAAGTGTCTTTGAATATCTTGCTTTTCTTGCAAAGTTATGCCATCAATGGAAGTTTAGATAAAGGCTCCAAAATATCCTTAGATGTCTTTTACCTTTTGGGTTTCAAGGCACTTGTATATCAACAGAGATATTTTCAGAAATGGGCAGAGAGACAAGAACAGTACTGCCACTGTTTTATGGCATGTGTTGATTTTTGCAGTGGAGGAAGGAGGCATACCTGAGGGAGGAAGAAGGGATGAGGGACATGGAGTGTGACCCACCGTCTGCGGGTAAGAGAGCGGCCTCAGCCTGTCATAATCCTCTTGTCCAGCAGTATCCCATAGTCCCAGATTTACAGGCTTGCTGTCAACCATCACGTTGGCAGAATAGTTATCAAACCTGAAATTCAGAGGCACAGGCCATAGCTCAAACAGGAGAAGAGGGAGCCCTTCCAGTATTATAGGTGGGGATCACTACGTGCACCCAGAAGCAAAGGGAAGTGATTACTCTTCTCAGTTCACCTGGGTGATGCTGGTTTCCTGTTGACTTCCACCCTATGGACTTTCCACTCAGCATCAACCTCCTCCCCATCATCCAGCTATCCTGGGCAGGTGCCTGGCTGCAGTTCCACCTTTGATACCTTATGTGCAGATCCACAAACCCTTTCATTTCCCATTTCTTTCCCCAACATCCTTCCCACAACTGTCTGCTCTATCCAAACCCCTGTCTTTCTTTTGTTCTCTAAAATCTAGTTTTCTTCTTAAAAATGAAGAACAACCACCCATGTCTCTGTAGCTCCCCCAGAGCCCTGCACTCTTCAGCATCCCTGCTGGAACTGAGGACGATGTGTCCCCTTACTTTGACAACCCAGCTTGAAATATTTGAGAACAGGTGTCAGGATTGCATGCTTGGCAGAAAAGACTTGATAGAAAAAAAGGATATTACAGCAACT
Source organism: Acanthisitta chloris (assembly GCF_000695815.1). Lineage (NCBI taxonomy): Eukaryota > Metazoa > Chordata > Aves > Passeriformes > Acanthisittidae > Acanthisitta > Acanthisitta chloris. Next base: position 7,803 of record NW_008662692.1, read on the forward strand.
CATCCTAGAAAATTTTATTTCCTGGTCCTTCTGGTATTTTTTTTCAGACAAAGGTGAAGGAAACCAGTGATAGGAAGGAAGCAACAGAAAAGTCTTGTGAATGTGTTCATGGCATATGCTGATGTTGTAAGGGACACAGTTTAGTAGTGGACTTGGTAGAGCTAGGCTAACAGTCGGACTTACTGATTTTAGAGGTCTTTTCCAACCAATTCTGGGATTCTACTCCATGCAGAATCTATGCCTGCTCCAATGACAGCAAGTGCCTTGGACAAAGAAGGAACTGGGGACCCGTGTCTGTCCAACTGCCTTCTCTTGGGTCTGGCCTACCTTTTGTAGCCTAGTGCCTGTTTGTTTTGACAAACAGGATCCCATCTACTACCTGTAAACTTAGCAAACAGGCAGACCTTGAGTTCAACTGTGTCCCAAATATCCCATTTATACCAAGGTTTAACAGGGCCACTTATGCTGCTAGTGAAAGGTAATAGATCCAAAGTGTAGAGACACTTTTGCTGGTTTTGCAGACCTTCCTCCGCTTGGCATGGAGATCATGACCAATGGATTGTGCAACAAGGAGTTACTGCACCCCTTTGCATCCTACTTGTGCCTCCCACCCACCCCAGGACCAGTTTATGCATTACTCACACAGTGGGGATGTATTCTCCTGGGAAGGCATTAGTGGTGTAGCTGATAAGGAGACAGGTTTTCCCCACAGCTCTGGAAGAGAAAGTTAAAAACAGAGGGAAGTCATGGCAGTGCAGACAGTCTTGCTATGGTGAGATGGAGATGGGACAATCCTTCCACACCTCTAAACTAGCCTAGTCAGGAGAACCCTGGAAGTAGAAACACATTCACAGGACCAGAGAGCGCATAACCATAGGTTAGATAACTGGCAGGAAGAGAGACAGGATGTCACCCAGAAATGTTTGTTGTCTTTGAGCATGAAGGCTTGTTTTTACAGTCTGGTACAGAGATCACTCATCTAAAATGCATCCACTCTGAGATGGAGGTGATAACCCATTTTCCAGTGCTGTATGCTCACAGCCAGAGCAAGTGCATTGATTCAGTGTGCCAAGACAAAGCTGCCAAGCCAGTTACAGCACTCAAATACAGGCACTCCTGTCTGCTTTTGCAAACACTGTGGCCAGGGACTGGTAGCAACTCTTCTTGACTTAGCCATGGCATGCTCCAGTCTTGCCCATCTACAGTAAGCTGCGACATCATCTGCACAGAGAGCTGTAAGCAGCCAGAGTGGTGCCTGTGCCCCGTGGCTGACAGAGGCTGCTGCTGGTGTTTCTGAGCTAGAAACTGGTGCTTCCTGCCTCCTCACCCTCCCCCACACCCATGCTGCAGCAGGGTAGAAGGCAAATAAGCCAGAGTAGCAGCACAGTCCAGACTGGGTGAGAGCAATAGTGGGAAAAGGGGCAATAAGTCTGTCAAGGAGAGGAGGAGGTATTGTGGTCAAGGCAAAGCCTGTGGTGAGGGAAAGAAGAGTTGGAGAGCTATGAGGGCGGAACAGCCATTGGGCAACATGTGGGCTTCGCTGAGTGATGGCAGAAGGTCCTGTGGTTAGTAAGGTTGAGCCAAGAAGGTGACATGGCTGGTAGGGCTGGGAGAGGGGTGAGGGGTGGTGAACGAAGAGCTTAGAGGGATCACTGGACTGCTGTGCTGCAAGATGGTGAGAGGTGTACAGAGGTGTGGTGTACAGAGAAGTAAAATAATGGAACAGAAGATATTTTAGAGGAACTGAGGTCATGGGGGTTGAGATCAGGACATGTTGTGGAGTTAGCCATGATATAAGGGGAATGCTGCCTTGAGAGAAGGATACAGAGTTGGTGCAACGTGTGAGAGGAAAAGTGGGGGTGGGTAAGAGGACAACAGATAAATGCCCAGTGGAGTTCTCCATCTAGCTCTAGTTTTGAGCATTCAGGAAACTTTTCTTAGAAGTAAAGGTTTTTATTTGGGGCTATGTCTTTCCTTGTCCCTTCTCCCCATCCCCTTGTCCCAGCCCCTCATAACATGTCTGACATGTACTGTTATGTTTGCAGACATCTTTTTCCCCAGGCGAGTTTTGAAGGAGGAAGTGACTGTGGGGAGCAGGACTGCTGCAAATCTCTCTTCATCTGCTACCTTATACAGTCTGGCCAGCCTCTAGGTGGGAAACTAATTGAGCTACTTCATTCCAAACATGAACTCTTTTCCCTTCCTTCTCTGTATCTACTCATCCCACAGGGCAAGAAGAGCTCCTGTCCACTCCATCCCTTCTGCCCCAAGCAGTGATGACTGCTTCACTTCTTGATGGCTTGGATCAGGCCAATTCCAAGGATCATGGGACATGGGCAGTGAAGCCACTGTGCTGTGAGGGCAAAGCTCTGTTACCTCCTGCTCCCAAAGTGGGACTATACCTGTGCTGGTCTCAGTGGAAAGAGTTCCTCCTCCTTGTGCCCACAGAAACCCCTTGCCAAGTAGTCGCCAGCATACCCCAATACAGTGATAATATGCTGAGCAAAGCTGACCACAGAGATCCTGGTGGACATCCCATCAGGACCATAGTGCCATACCCTCTCCCAATCATTCCCAGTGAGCAATGCTTACAAGGAGCCATTCACCTGCAGGAGAGCACTTGCACCTCTTGGGTTTTAAATCTGACTCCTACCTACAGGTTGAATCTGGCAGGAACACCACCACCTCCCGTGCATGGAACAGACCTGCTTCCCTTTCCATGCTCCTTTTGGAGATGCCCTTCCACACTGTCCCCAGAAGAAAGTCCCTTTCCCTGGGTGGGGGGGAGGAGAGAGCCAGTTTGCAGTAGTAGCAAGTCTGCAGGAGGTCAGAAGCAAAGCTGGAGAAGTTTCACCAAGCAACCACCTTCCTTCATGCTCCTTGTCTTCGCCTGTCCCTCCCTGCACCCACAACAAACCCGCAGGGTACTTACCCATCTCCCACCACAACACACTTGATGGCTTGCATGTCTCTGGACCCGTGGCGGAGGACAGAGCCTGAGGCAAAGGAAAGTCAGGCAAAGGAAAGTCAGGCCAAGGCAGACAGCAGGGAGAGATGGGCAAATGTGAGTATCAGCCTTTGTGCCGCAGTGAATAGCAGGTTGCAAGGAGGGAGGAAGTGGAAGAAGGAACTTTACTTGATGATCACCCTCCAGTCCCTCCTCCCCTCTCACCACAACAGCAACTCTGTGGCAGAGGCCGTTAGCTGAAGGCGGAGCAGGCATGACTTCATGGTTGGGATGATGACTGCTGTAATATTCTTTGTTCTCCCTGTGTGTCTCACCCAGTCCCTTCCTACCTCATTCCAGCGAACAGCTGGGGGTACCACACTGCTTTTCCAGGGGAGCTGAACAAGGGTTAGAAGTGGGCTGTGAAAGCAGAAGGGTGGATTTCCTCCTCCATCCTTTATCATCCAAACTTTGGAGGAGGTGTAAGCAGGGAAGAGACTCTGAAGAGGGAGTGGTGGGGTGATGAGGTGTAATGAAGGTTTTTCAGGTCTTCCCAGTGTCCAAAAGTGTCAAGGATGAAACATCACAAGGACCAATTTTTTGTGGAGGCTGAAAATGAAGGTATGCAGCTTCTAGGAAGAAGCTGCCACCCAATGGCTGCTCTATCCCTCTTCTCCTCTGGAGATAGGGTTCTGCCACACTTCCTCACCTGCCCAGACTACTAGTACAAAGAAGTGTTGTGTGAACCTGTGTGTTCTCTGTGAAGGTGAGCAAACTCATCAAGGGATGCTGTTTCATCCAACTGTTTTCTCTCCCATGACAGTACCATGAGAGCCAAGACTAGTGGATGAGAGGAGCCCCTGCAAACCAGTCTCTCCCTATCCAACCTCTCCCCTACTCCTGTGCAAAAGTGGCCAGTGGAAGCTGCTGCCAGACCTCTTCTATCTTGTCATAGAATCATAGAATAGTTTGGGTTGGAAGAGACCTTTGAAGGTCATCTAGTCCAGCCCTCCTGTAATGAGCAGAGACATCTTCAACTATATCAGGTTGCTCAGAGTCCCATCCAACATGACCTTGAATGTTTCCAGGGATGCAGCATCCATCGCTTCTCTGGGCAACTTGTTCCAGTGTTTTACCACCCCCATCATAAAAAATCTTTCTTATATCTAGTCTTAATCTACCCTCTTTTAGTTTATAACTCCTTGTCCTCTCACTACAGACCCTACTAAAAAGCCTGTCCTTGTCTTTCTTATAGGTCCCCTGAATGTATTGAAAGGCTGCAATAAGGTTTCCCCAGATCATTCTGTTCTTCAGGCTGAACAACCATAGTTCTCTCAGATGGTCCTCATTGTCCTCAGAAGATAAAAGAATTTTAGAACTAAGCATGAAGGAGAAGAAGGAAGCGATTACCCCAAGAAAGAAGAGGCAAGGAGCAGAATGAGTCCAGGAAGCTCTACTCCTTCCTTTGCTTTATCAAAATGAAGGTCTGCCTCATCTTCCTTCCTTCTTCACCCATACAATATTAAGCCTGAAAAAGTGTGTATATATGCACATCTGTGTGCTCCAGCCTGAACTGATGAGTGGATGGGCAGGAGATGAGTTTTATAGAAGATGGAATACGGTGGCACAGAATTCATTAGAATTTCCAGGCTTTGTCAGGAGACCAGTTAGACCAAGAACAGTAGGTTTGCAGCTGGGATGTTCCTGAAGGAAGCAACTCTGAGGCTGATGACCTCTGCGCTGCTGCAGCCACGGGGGCTGTTGTGACTGACCTGCTCTCCCATCTGTCACTCAGCACTGGCTGCAACCCAGAAACCTTCAACCATGGAATGTTTCCAAATTCTGTGGCTGTTTCAAAAGCACAGAGTGACCAGCTGTACTAGATGTTCCCTCTGTGGGTGGTAGGGAA
>NW_008662692.1:12680-44433 GCF_000695815.1 Acanthisitta chloris
CCTCTGCAAGCAAGAGCAGAAATGGGCCACAGGAATACAGGTCAGAGAAGGACATAAGGGAGAGGGACAAAGGGTGTGATAGAGAGGAGCTGGAAAGGACAGAATATAGTGAGCCAGGAGACAGAGATTAAGTCAGAAGGGAAGGCAGGTGTATCTGGCGCTAGAGAATGCTACTGGTGGATGGAGAAAACACAATATAATCCCCTGGGTATTGAGACATACTGAGAGCTCTGTGTGAGAGATATGGGCGACAAATGAGGACTCAGGGAGCTGAAGCTGATAGAGTCCCTGGTATTCAGGAACTCTAGGTTGGGCAGGCAGCCTGGAACAGGTAAGCAGGAACTTAACCCCTTTCTGAGCATTGTTGAAACTGCATTTGGAATCAACTTCTCCAAAGGAACATCTCGGGTTTTCCCATGTATTTTCTCTGAAGGTTTCCAATAAATCTTATGTGTTTGAGGAGAAGCAGGTGGGAAGAAGAGAGAGTGAATACCTAGAGTGAGAAGGATGAGGACTGAGGGGAAAAGAGCTGGGGAGAGCTGGAGTATACATTGAGTCTTACCTGGGAGACAGCAAGTCATACAAGAATGGTAGGGACGGGACTCAAGCTATGGGAAACTGGATGGAAAAGTGACCAGCGGCACAGTAGGACCTGGTGGCAGGGATGAACAGGGACCAGTGACCTGCTGAATGCCAGTGTGTGCTTTTGTCCTTGTAGTCTGGCACATGAGCTTGTGGGACTGGTAGCATGGAAGGGGCTGGAGAAGAAGACCAAGTAAGCTCAGGGAGGAGGGACTGTTGTGGAGAACCCATGTCCAGGTAAGCCCCGTGTCAAAGACATTGTAATTCTGCATGGCCAACAATGAGCTATGGAAGTCCTGGCAAGAATCCATTTCTGCACATATTACATTCAGAAGAAAATTCCCTGCAATCACCATGGATAGACAGTCCATAGTCCAGTCAGAGCTCTGTGCTGTGAATCTATAAACATCCTTCCTCCACCAGTGCCTCTGTAGAAGGTTGGTAGGGATCTACATAAAAGCTTCTAGGATGCCTCTTTCCATCTATTTTAATTATTAAAATGGGATATCACATTCAAATAACATATAGTAATCACTCTGAGAACAAATGGGACCTGCTGCAATAAAGCCTCTCATTTGTACATGCTGCAGAAAAAGAAAGGGACCTGCAGGAAATAGGCCCATAACCCCGAACTGAGCACATACAGATCTGTTGCTACTGCTTTGATGTCCTCTCACACCACCAAGAGGTGCTCTTTGCATGAGTTTCCTTCTGCATGTGCAGCAGGGCTGAGGGAAGGCAGGCACACATCTAGTATTTCCCATTCCCTTTTCTGAGTTTGGGAAAGAATTGCTTGTTGAGACAGTTTTGCTCTGAGAGACTTCCAGGGCCCTGAGCTGGGTAACCTCAGAGCGACCTGTATGTGCTGGGTTTGCATGGCACCCATGTGAGACTGAGGACATGCATGATACCATTTTTCCCCTCACAAGGATCCAAAGCAGCAAGGACTGCCTATCTCTCCCTCTCTTTCTGTGGTGTTCTGCTCCCTCAAGGATGATGGGAAAAGGGCAAGGGGGGCTCTTTCAGAAATTATGTTTGCACATCACAACCCTATACAGGAGGGCAGGAGCTGAGCAGAAGGCTTTTTCTTCAGCACAGATAGAGTAGGAGGGAGGAGTCTTTCATGGGGCAACCCCAAGGCTCATGTCTTTGCACACACAGGGCATGATCACAGCAAGTATTCTCATTGCCCTGGGCCCTGATAGGATTTATTTGATGTGAGCTCTCTCTCAGGCAATTCCAACTTTTCTATGCATGTTGGGCCCCTACCAATGTAAAGAGTAATTTGCTTCAGCCTGACTGGGCTGCAAACTGTCCCCACTCGCTATATTCCCCTTTTGCACCTTCCCACTTCCCCATTGACACAGCTTCATACCATCTGTCTCCTGCTTTTAGTTCTTTGTTTGCTGCTTCCCTTCTCCAAAACTCCTCCCTCCTGTTACTGCCCTCCTCTCCCCTCACTGCTGTGGTTTTTCAGACTGCCACACTTGTTTGAAAAGCCTGTCCTGACTTCAGAGCTCAGATCATAACTGAAATGGGCAATAGTGTTCTGCCATCCAGGTTAGAGAGGTTGTAGAGTTGTTTCATACAGGATCTATTTTCTGACATGGCCATGCCAAAGGCCTCTCTAGCCTAAATACATTCTGTCAAGCAAAAGCTTAGAAAAAGAATGAAGTTTCCAATCCAGCCTTACTGAACATAAACTACCTACATTTACACCTATCATGAGCAACTCAACTTGTAAATGGTGTTTACGGGGTCTTGAAACTGCCTTACTCATGGGCTTTTCTAGAGACCAGCTCCACTACAATCAGGAGCAGGTAGTCCATTCCTGATACCTTGTGTCATGGTCTGTCTTCAGAGTGTGATTGCTCTCAGCCTTTCTGCTTTGGGACAAAACAGCAGGTCCACTGTGACCTTCCTACCTGGAGCACAGAAAGAGGTTCACCTCTTCTCCATTATATATCTGGGTAAGCAGAAGACTGTGGCACAGACCTTTGGGCATCAAGTTCTTTGTGGTGGTTGTTTCACACTTGTACTTCCCTCGGCTGAGAAATTGTTCACAGACTCTAAATCATACTGGGGTTTTTATAGCTTGGCCTTATCTGATTTTTCTGTACTTCTGCAGGTCTCCTGTCAATCTGATATGGGGTTCCATTCCCACAGACATTTTACTCTCAGCCAGTGACAACTCCCATCTCGCTGATACCACTCTGCTACTTTAATGGCAATAAATACAGATCAATAGCTGACTGTGTGTCCTTTCACACAAGGTGCTTACACTGTTCAACAACATTTTTCACCTGTCTGATGTACAGGGGAGGTAACAGGGACTAGACATTACATGTGTAAATTCTAACTTGAGTGTCAAGTGCCTGCTAGCACTCTGTGCATTATCAGATGTTAGATATACTATGCTTTTTAACACCAGGTCTAATACATATCTCTACTGGTAAGTGATGGTGTCTTCTAGGAAGGCTGCATGAGGGAAGTGAAAAGAGCTGTTTAGAGTACTAAGGAAATCTATAGCTGCTCTGTTTTACAAGACTAATATTTCCTGAACTACCAATGTAAAATCTTGTGCTTCCCTTCTACCATTTTATTTCAAAGGCATAAAGCTTCGATCTCACTGTGCTTCCAAGTCCAACAAAAAAATCCCTCTGGCTCTTCATTCAAGTTTATCAGACTCTAAGTGACCCTTCTGTAATCTTTATAAGAGAGGGTTTTTTTTGCCTGTGGCCTTTTATAACCACCATCTTTCTACCTTTAAAATAGACTCCAGTCCCTAAGCCCAACCTGAATGGCAGCCTAAACCTCCTGAAGGGGCTATTGAATTTGTACAGACTGTACTTTGCTGCTCTGTGGATAGTTGTGGGAATACATTGCCATGTTCAGCACAGAAAAATACATGGCACTTTGTCACTGTCTTTATCGCCTTGAAAGTAGTAGGAAATATTTATTTATTTATTTACACAATTAATTATACCATTTTTATTTACACAATTATTTTAAGCCAGTGCCAAGCAGTAGAAAAGTGCAATCACATTGTTGGTTTGATGTTTTCCTTTGTGCTTGCTAGAACAACAGATATTTACAGCTCACATTTAAGTCTTTGTGCACAGGCAGGGAGCATTCAGGAGAAAAATTGGTCTCTGGCACAGGAGGCACAGGGAGCAGCCTAGAGTATTGATCTACTGCAGTCTGCCTAATCTGCCCGTGCTTGATGAGGTCAGAACTGCTGGACTAGCCTGGATGCTCCCATTGCACACACTCCCACTTTTTGCCTGTACAGCCCCAGCCTGAGATAACCACAGCAGGGAAGGATGTGCAGTGGCAGAAGTAAATACTAGATCTAGCCCCAGTGCTGATTTTCAGGGATCCACTTCTTCCTGACCCAGTTCCCAACAACTCTGGAGGCACAGCAGAAGCACTGCTTTACCCATGGGGCAGTGAATGTGAAGAGGAATGATAGGAGGGGACAAAAAGGACCAAATCCCACCCCAATCCAACCCAAGATATACATGTCCTGTCCCAGTCCCCTTTGCTTACCCTGAGATTACGTAGGTTCCTCACCACCCACTCCCACCCAGTCCAGTTGTTCCCTTGTTGAACCTTTTCTTGAACAGCTAAGAGAACTTTGCATCTCTGAGCCAGGTATGTCTTGGAGCAAGGTGTGGCCATCCCCAGCACTTCTCTTTGCCTTGTTGAAATAATCATCTTCTGGAAAATGTTCATTAGTTCTACCTTCAGTCTCCTACTTTTTCAAGGAGAGCATTCCAGAATGAGACATGCCCATTATCTCATCTGGGTTCCTCTTTTCCCAGATGTTACTGCAGTCATTGTAGTTGTTTTGGGTTTTTAACATATAGGCCACAGGTTTCTCTGGAAGGAGGAAGATGTGAGAATCAGTGCCCAGCAGAAGAGTCAGTCTCTGGGATGTGGGTATCTTTCAGCATATAAATTGAATTTTGCTGCATATCAATTTCTCCTTGTTTAGGCTGTATTTGACTTAGGTTGTATCTACACTGGCCTTATTGACAACACCAGCCACTGGCTATGGGCTAGCTCTGACCACACTGTATAGCATTTAAACCTCATCTACCTGAGGATACATTTGATGTTTCTATAGCCCTGAGGCATAATTAATTTTTATTTGTCCTTCTTTCCTTCCCTCCTTCCTTCCTCCCTTCCTTTCTCCCTTCCTCTCTCTCTCAGTCATTGCATTTTCCTTTGGTTCGCCCCCTCCCTTTTTCACATGAAATAGTGAGAGGTCTGTGTTGTAGCCCATTCATGGTCTTTTCATGCCATGACCATAGAACATGTTACTTACCTTAAGGGCATTCCCAGACATATTGCTGGCTGGGGTAGTATTGTATCCACCTGAGTTCACTACAGATCTGTATTGCCTGTCTGGAATGCTCAAGCAGACATGGACATTGGGTGAAAAGAAGGTCTGGATAGACATGGACGTAACAGTTTGAAATCAGTTTGCATTCATGTAGCGTACTCTCTTCTCCTTTGTTTCATCACTCCCAAATAAGTTTCTACCTGCTTCTTTGTAAATATTGGCAATGACCCCTGGAAATGAGTCTTACATGTTTGCTACTGACTCTTCTAAAGATCACAAGTTTTTAGTCACTCTGCCTACAGCTGCCTGTGTGAATTCATTCTGGAATTCTGCCACCACTTGACATCTTTAAGGTGGGGATATCTCCCACTCTTCACTGGAGGCTCATCAGAGTGCTTGTCCTCTCCAATAACAGCACTGAACCTACTGCATATCAATAGGTTAGAGGTGAGAGGAAGGGAGGGCAATCTGTGTCTTTGTGAGGCTGAATGGTCATAGAGCAATGGACCTTAGCCAGTGTTCAGACAGATCCTACTTTTTGCATCAAGCCTTTTAAAGGGCCAGTTATTCTCTCCAGAGGACCTCAGACCAGACTCAGTTAATGGGAAAAGGGGAAGGTAATTGCTTTTCCTTTCCTAGTGAGTCCTTCAGTCTCATAGGAGCATCTTCTAAATGGTGGCTCTCACAAACTCTACCTTGCTGTGTCATGGAAAGATGGTAGGTAGAAGTCTGGCCCTGTTTTGCTGTCCTGGTCAGGGCCTGCTGTGAGTACAGCAAAAGGTTGGGGAGCTAAGAATGCAAAGTGCTTCAGAGACAAGTGTTCACACATGAAGAGATGACTCTACAGCTCCAGTCTTCCTAGAGGAGGCAAGTACACTCTTTGGGCATCACACCTGGTTTGAATTTGACCTCGACCGATTTATTCAATCACCAGTTCTTCTGGCTCTGACATGGTCCTCTCCTGCAAGCTTTTTTCTCCACATTGCTTAGTTCACGGGTCTACCACATAAACCACATGGGAATCAAAAACAACTCAAGGGGTAGCATACTGCCTTCTGGAGCTGTGTGGAGGGGATGAAGGAGAAAGAACACCTCACAGAAGAACAGAGCAGACCAAGTACCTTCAAAACAGTCCTGCTAGTGCCAGGTCTCTCACCAGCAAGAATATCACTAAACCAGATAGGGGACTTCATTTCTTCACTCTATCCTTACTTACACTCTGTCCTTACTTCACTCTATCCTTACTTCTTCTTACTTCATTCTATCCTTACTTCACTCTATCCTTTCTTACAACATTTATCCTTACTTACAGTTTGTTAGGGGAAAGAAAGCAAATGGAACAAGACAGAGTAAAGTGACTTAGTGAGCAGTGAGGGAAGGAAAATAAGATGACAACTTTATTCTCCCCTCTATCAACCATCCTCCAGTTTTGGAATGTTCATCCCCATTCTCCTTGCTCCCTGCACCCGTCCTTCCCCCCACAATTAACACAGGAAGAATCTTTCTTTTAAAATAAAACCACTTCCCCAATAAGATGGGTTTTCTGAATCAAGAACTTCCTTTTTTTCCCCCCTTGCTCCTCAGAGTACCTCAGAGAAAAGCCCAAAGTACTGTCAGCCTCTCACTGCACATTTTGGCCCCCGTAAACAGATTTCCACAAAGCTGCTGGGATGGAAATGCATTTGTGGGTTTGCATTTCAGAAGTAGCCAATGAGCCCCTGTTAGCTCATTGAAACATGCACATACGGTTTCCTTCACTGATGCGAGCTCAGGACATGTGATGGGAGGGAGGAGTCGCAAGGCAACCCGCCCCGCTAGATGCTGCTGCGGTCTTGGGCACTGGCTTCAAGTTGTTTCAGTTCTGTGAAGCATCTGAACAAGCGGAAGGCCAGAAGGAACACTTGTGTTGTATATTTATCGCACTCTTCAGAATGGACTTTTGTTCTGCTGGTAAGTCTTGTCCACTGTTTGCCTTTTTAGGGTGAGGGCTGTACACTCAGTTTGACAGAGCAGAGCACACCGTGAAATCCCAGCTGTGGATGCTGTGTCTGGTGGCTGGAGGAATGAGATGCTGTAAGATCCCTGGTGGTAAAATTAATTGCTTGTCAGCCTTCAGCATTAGGCATGGGTTTCTTTTTACTTGCTCTCACATTGGGAGAAATTTTCATTCAGATTTAAATGGCCTTTGTGCTGACTATGTCTACTGCTGCGATTCTGGGCTGAGCTGGAAACTGACTCAGGGTTATTGAAGGAATAGGTGGCACTCGGGATGAGCACTTGTAAGATTTGGCTTCTCTTCATGCAACTCTGGCATGGTTTGCAGTGGTGTTTTCCTACAGATCCCAGGAGCTGTTTTGCCGTTGCCAAGCCTCACATGCAGTTGGGTATCCCAGTACAATGTTCTTGCAAGACCTTTGGTACTAGGAGCTCTCTTACTTATGTCCATGTTTAAGGTAAATGGCTGTATTAGGGTTCTACAAGCTCCAAGTGACCTGTAGGTGGGCCTGCCTGTCCTGAAATAATCTCAATGGCCAGATGTTGGTGCCAGGAGATAAACCACATCTGAGGAACTGAGAGAGATCTTAGGTTTTATTTCCTGCTTTGGCAGGTGGTGGATAAAGTGTTTGGGATTCAGCAGGGAAAGGCACACTGCCAGACTGAACATTTCTAGCCTCTGGCTGGGGAAGCTCTGAGCTTGTGTCTGTGCAGAGCCAGCAGAGAGGGAGAACCAAATGTGAATAGGCTGAACAAGGGCCAGGAAGAAAAAAGATCACCTTCCAAAGGCCCTTCTGGATCTGACTCTCTGTCCACTCAGGCTTTTGTTTATAGGATATTGAGCACAGAGTGAAGGCAAAATGCAGTGCCCGGTTTCAACAACTCCTTGTGCACTTTTAAGCTCTGAAGTGTGTAGCCAATGAACAGACACACTCAAACCACATACCAGCCTTGCTTGTCAGGGAAATTGGTGGTATCTATTGGAGCTGAGCTCTTGCCAGCATCTGACTATGAATGTTGGTGAAGGTGGGTCTCCTCAGATCACCCAGCCCTCACCACCTGAAAGCAACTGTGGACAAAGCTTCTGCAGGACAAGCTGGGCAGGAGGAGGGATAGCTCATGTTTTGCTACTTATTTTGAGGTGTGCTTTGCATAGAAACTGAGGCCCTCCAAACTGAAGGTCTGACACAGTCATTCACTGGGGTTAGGTATTACAGAGTTAATTATGTCTTGAAAGTTACACTTTCAAGTAAGTATACTTTCAAGAATGTATATACAGTGTGGTAGCACAATGAGATCCTGCTCAGGGACAATGAGGGTTCGCTCAGCTCTGGCTAGAGGCAGAGCCCAGAGACAGGCAATGCCTTGAGAGACGTGCTGGCTCTGACTGATATTTCTGCTTGGTCCCAGCCTGTCACTCCACAGCTGGGTGAGAAAATGGGTTTGCTTCATGCTGAGCTCCCTTGGGAGCCAAGGGTGCCACCAGCCACAGTTTTCCAGTGAGCTTTAGTACTGGATGCATGTGAAATTGCTCAAGTGTGGCAAGATTTTCCTGAAGGGCAGAGGTGCACGTACACCTTTTCCTGGGGTGACTCCCACCTGGAGACCTGATGGTCCTGTTAGGTACCTGTCTGCCACAGTTGTGTGCAGATGAGACCTCTGTCTGTGGGGAAGCTGCTCTCCCTGTGGTATATGTCCTCTTCCAGCTACCTTCAGAACTCTCTTGTGACTGTCTGGGTGAGGCCACAGAGCCAATATGCCAAACCCTTTTGCTGGGTGTGTGAAACCTGGGAGAGCAGACTGGTACCGTGGTATTCTGTGCTAGGATGTGTGGGGTGAAAGCCATAGGCAAAAGTGGCTGGAAGTTATCCTAATTGATTTGTCATGTGGGATAAGGGGACCAGGAGACAACATAAATTCTTCTTTCACACCTTCCTCCCCCATAGCTGAAATGTGCAAACTAAACCTGTTGGGGTCTATGTTGAATTTATTCTGACAAAAGCTGGAATAGAATTGTGGAGTGGCTACAGGAGGGAGATAGATAGGGTTGGAGGAAATTGAGGAGCTGGAAGGCTTCCTGCCATCTGCCTGTTACTAGCCTGGTACCCGACTGTGGAGGTGGTGGTCTGTACTAGAGGTGACACAGCACACATATCAAAAAGGAAAAGGAATTTCAGGTGATTTTTTTCTACCAGACAGCCTCCTTCAAGCAGAAAGCACCCATCAGGCTGCTCTGCTTGTGTGTTGCCATGGGTGGAGGTGCCCAAAACCTTTAGCAGCCACACTCAGAGCTCTGCATTGCCTTGCAAATGGTCCCAGTGGACCTCTGCTGTCATACTCTGGTTGCGTAGCACATGGATGTTCTGCAACAGTGCTACAGATGCAGTCATTCTTCACAACCTTCTTCTACTGCTTCTGCAGTCCATCCTTCAAGCTCTCCTGGGTAGTTACTTCTCACTTACCTCTGTGCTTCAAAAGTTTTCTTCCTATTCATACATTTTTGCTTGGGTTTGAAAGCCTCAGTCAGCACCTGGATGGCTGTGCACAGCCCTTTGCAATGGGAAGTGAGAGCAGCAAACACTGTACTCTCTGCTGGCCACACTCTTTGGTAACTCCAGCCTGTCCTCCAGATGGGGAGGCTCAGGGCATAAGTTACCACAACTGGAACTGAAGTCTGTGTACTGTAAAATAGTCACACTCATACACATACATACATGCAGGGTGTAAAACACTCGAAGAGTGTCAGCACCAAAAACCTGGGCAATGCATGAAGACTTTCTATCTAGGTGTGCCCTGTGAGTGGGAAAACAACCTAAAGAGCAAGTGTAAGCCACACAAATGTGATGCTGATGCACTTTCCTTTCAACAGTGACTCTCTAAAAATAAATTCCAGGCAGCACTTTCGTATCCCCTCTGAAGACAATCCTAGCCTATTTTTGATCTGTGTCTGAACTGGAAGACTTCAGCGCTGGTTTGGCTGACAGCATCCCCCTGAAACCCGCGACTGTTTTTGTGGTGTGTTCTTCATTGGGGTGAAATTTCCCCCTGTGCAGAGAACCCTGACCAGGTCTATGCTTCATCTGTGTCCTGACCTAGCCCTGGAGGGAAGTGGGACTTGGTGGTACTGAGGGCTTTGACCAGGCTGAAGCTGTTCCTCAGTCCCCTGGTATGGGGATGAATTCCCTCTGCCATTGCAGGCATCTAGTGTGAGCCAGGTGGTGCTTCACTAAGAGTGTCCCTCTCCTGTCAGCTCAGCTTGTTCTCAACTTGGAGAGGGAGGGAAAGGCAAAGCAGCCTGCTCTCATTACCTCATCTACTGCTTGCCCAGCTGCCTCTGCTGCCTTCGCTGCCCTTCTGTGGATGGTTCCTCAAACAAGTCTTTCGTGTTCACTTCCCCAAACTGCAGACCCCAATGTGTGCAATAGCATTGATGAATGGCCTCAAAAGATCCTTAAGCAGAGCATCAGGCCTTCTGTTAGGGGTGCAGAGTAATGTACAAGCACTGACCTCAGAATTATTTTCCAAGGCAATCAAGGACTTAAGCTGTTATTTAGGAAACCTAGCAATGACCCTCTCTGCAGCTGAGTCTAAATTGCCCTGAAAGCTTGATGCATCCATTTTTTTCCATGCTATGTCACTTCTTTTTTATCTCCTGATTCCTTTCCCTTCTTCAAGACTTGTATGCTTTTTCTCCCCTGCCTTCCCATACAAACAGTCCTTCCCACACTTTCCTCATTCTGACAAACTGGACAGGTGAATCACTTGGGAGTTGGCGGTTTCAGATATTCAGGAGGAAGGGGGACTGAATTATTTGCAATCGGGGGGTCATGTGGGTGAGATGGTGTCCTCTGGGAGCCTCTTGTCTCTTTGAGATGCTTTAGGCTGCTTCAGTAGACAGAGAACAACTGAAGCAAAGCAACTAGCCACACCACAGAGTTTGCTGACGGGGTGGAGGAAAGGCAAAGTTCCTCAGGTATGTCCTGCTACGGTGCTTTAGTGGAAAGAAATACAGGCTAAAAGGTCTTAGTAGTAATTTGCCAAGGAATCACCCCAGTGTTTGCACAATTACCATCCCCCGTAGGAGTGAGAGAGAGAAAGCTGGGGAGACAGAGGTTGGCCTCATCTCCTGCAGACGCCAGAACGGCAGAAGACATAAATTAAACCGAAGGACCCAGGCACTGCTCAGAGGCTCAGGGCTGACATTCAAGGGGAAGTCAGAAACCCTCCTAATAAGTGGCGGAGCCACTGCATGTTGTTTTTGCTGTGGTTTCTCTTAGTTTGTTTACTTTTTGTTTGCTTGCTTGCTTGGTTTTTTGTTTGTTTGTTTTCCACTCATACAGATCTGGCTGCTGCAAGCTTCTGAATGCCACAGGTTTTCCTTCTCTTGGCTGGCTTCAGCAATCAGTCATCTCCCTTTAGCTCTTCTCAAGGGCTGCTTGCAGGGCTGGGAGGGCACATGGGTCCTTCCTAGCCCTGGCTTCATGCTGGCTCCTTGTCCAGTGCTTTCCTCCCGCAGAAATGGAATGCTTGAAAACAGCAGGAAGAGTGACAGGAGAGAGGCTGCAGACTCAGAAAAGTAACAGGAACATACTTAGTATGTGGAAACCCAACCAGCCAGGAGGATGGGGGAAAGACTAGGATTGGGAAAGGCAGGTCTCTCTGAACTTTTGTGGCCATGACAGGAAAGAAGTGTATGGAGTCTGACATGACTGTCCTTGTCCTCTTTTCCTTCTGTCTGTCTTGGCTGCTTCCTTCCCTTTTTTTCCTCCAGTCATATTTATAGCAGTTGTTTTGCATGTGAGATCCACACTAAGAGAATTTCCAAGGTAACTGGTGCTACTTCCCCTTTTTCCAGGAAGAGAGGAGGCCTGGGGGATTTTAGTTTATGAAACAGTGGAGCAGAGCATCCAGTGACCTGACCTGGCTTCCTGCAGTGTTTAGGTGCAGCAAGGACCCTGTCTGCAAGTTCAGCACTGACCTCCAGTGCTCTTAACCTTTTGGGAGCTCTGGTTTTATCTCCTGGGTCCTCACTACCTGCTTTGCCTCCTCTCTAGGGCTGCAGCCTTCTCCTTGCTGAAGAGACTTCACCTGGATTATATTTAGCAGCAGTGCCCCATTTCTTCTAGGTCTTTTATGAATCATGTTGTGGTCACCTTGGCTCTGCTGCTATCTGTTTGACTTCCCGTACACTGCAAGAAAGCCTGCTCATATATCTGCATTGTCTGTGGTCCACAGAGCAACAGCCTCCCACAGTCACTCCCTCAGCAAGGCTTTCCCCCAGATCCTGCCCACGATTGTCTCTCTTCAGTCATTTCTGGCTCTAGCTGTGGTGCATCAATCCATGAAGCCAGTGGCCCTTCTTGGGATGTTTGGGTGTAGATGAATTGTTTAGGTCAGCAATTTCCAGTATATAAAGATGACTGACATAAAAACCACCAGAGAGCATTTGATGAAACCTCTTTGTTGCACTCACAGCGAGCAGACGTGGTTGAGTGGGCGGGTGGGTTCCTGCAGGCTTCAAAGAGAGGGCTACCAGCACAGCACCTGGCTGCTAAGAGGGGTGCATGGGTCTGTGCAGCTCGCTCTGGACTGAGAATGATTTGCAGGGCAAAGGTGAGGTACAGTGGTTGCAACAGCAGGGAGCATAGATGCTGAAACACAGAAATCAGAGTTGCTGTGGCATGACCCTAGGTGAGGGTCAGTGCTGAGAGGTTGAGACAGCTTTTTCTGTAATATGTTGGCCCCAGTACTGTTCTCACAGGCACCTTTATTCTTCCAGAGTCAACTGAGTTGAGTGAGGCTGAAGAGGCTGAAATAGAGACAATCAGGCAGCACAAACAGGAGCTTTTGGAGGACATTAAGGTAAGGACCATCCTGTTCCTCCCACCTGCCTTGTGTTCTCAAAACTGTCTTCACCAAGGGGCATCTTTGCATATCAGCCCAGGCCATGCAGAAGGACTCGTGCGCAGGAGACATTTGCTCTGTCATGAGTTCAGTCTGCCCTGGCCTATTTGCCAGCAGGATATATCCAGTCTGTGGTGGTTTCTGCTGCAGGAATCATCAACTACCCCAATGGGATAGGCTGGTCAGATTATGAGCTGGGATGAGCTGGGATTACATATGTAGGATTAAGGAAATGAATATAACCTTTCTATGTTTTACTGGCATGCAACTGGCTCATAATTTATGATTATTTTTAATACATGCTAATCACATATCAGTCCTAGTTACCTGCAGCATCCCTGTGTTTATCAAACTTAGGTTTGTTTTGTGGACTTCTAACAAGTCCTCCATAAAGCAACCTGTCTCTTTCAAGAGGTGTGATGTCAGGATCTTCCCTACAAGTTTCTGTGGTTGAACTTGCTTTTATTCTTTTCTTTTCTTTTAGCAGACCCAAACATTACTCCACTGACTCCTAAAATATCTGAAAGTAACAGATTCAAAATCAGTCAGTAATACCACATCACAGTCATGCATGATGCTGTGCACTTTCTATTCTGTTCTGCCTCCACCACCATGGAATGTGGTCTTCCATTTGAGAGCTTATTGCACTGACTTGGACTGATTTTCCCACAACATGAAGATGTCCAGATGCCTGGGGTGTAGCTGCATTATTTCCTGGTGTAAAGGATTAAGTCAAACTACGCATTACTTCTCAGGTTTCCAGACTCTCTCTCTCTCTCTCTGCTGCAAATCACAATGGTGTCTTGTCCCCTCTTGCAAGAGGTTATGAACATATGTGCATGTGATCTGCTTGTGTGTGGTTCTTCTCTCTTCAGTTTTTAGGATAGGCAATGGGCACTGTAAGAGGCAGGATACATGAATAGGAATGCTACAAGTTTTTTACCCACTATGGACAGAGAAAGCTTGCTAGACTACACAAATGCCTTATACTTTAAAGCCCAAAGCCATTAAACAATGGGGATTGTCCAGTGGAGCAGGATGAGTTTAGGTGAAAGAGTACCTTACAACGAGAGACATTTTTCCCAGTGAATTTCTTCAGAAAGTGTCTAGCAACACCCTTAAACACAAAGACTTTGGGGGATGTCTGGGCAAAGGGAGAGGGAGGAGAGGATGGGTCTAGACTTGCCAGTAACACTGCCAAAAGACAGCAGTGAATAAAATAACAAAGCTGATAATCATTTGAAATTCAGTAGCTAAGATCATGGCTTTGTTAAATTTGTGCAATACCTAAATCTTAGTAAGGAACACTCACAGCTCTGGTTGCTACGGAAGGACAACAGAAGGCAGCCAGAACAAAACTGAAACCCAGAACCTCTTTTAAATCATGAGATATTGCAGAAATTCAGTTTCTCTATCTGATTACATCCTGCATCCACATCCTCACTCCTTGTTGAGGAAGAATCTGTCATAAGATAACCCTTCTTCCCCTGCCTATTCTGGTTTGCATGGGGAAGAATTTGGGTGATTCCTGGAAGAGAGCTGTGATGTGCTTTGGCTTTGAAGAGGACTTTAACTGCAGGATGGAAGCAAAGAGATATAGACAGTTTCATTTCCTTGGTAACGCAGATTATCCAGCCAAGAAGGCCATGGTCTGTCATGGGCCTAAAGGAAAGTGAATTCTACAATTGATTTTTTAATATCTGGCAGTAATTACTCTTCTTTTCCTCTCATCTTTCTTCACCTAAAGACAGGTATCTGCTCAGTGATATTTGAATGATAGGTACGTTAAAGACTCAGGTTCCTATTGACCTCACAGTTACTGGTTCCACTTCCCCTTTCCTGGATGTCTAGCAGGGCTATGCAAAGTAAAAGCTTGAAGGAAATGGGCACAATGAAAGGATTCTTGCATCTGGCATTGTCTGAGGAACTGAAATCAACAGTGGGGTGAGTTCTCTGACACTCACCACACTGGCTAAACTCGATTTTTCCAGCTTTGACTAAAAACAGACACGAGAACAACCTTCTGCCCCTCTCTTCGATTGTTTTCATATGGAATCCAGCAGGATCACCACAGAGCAGTGCCCATTTCCCAGACATTCTTGACTGATCATGGCCATCTGACCTGTCCTTTTCCTATGACTGGGGGAAGAAGTAAGACATGGTCTGTATGTGTTTGCTGTTTTTCTCTCCATTGCCTTCATCCTCCTGATTTTTTTTTCAGAAGTTGAAGGAAGAGATAGCTGAAGTGTTTGCAGAGATTGAGCGTTTCCAAAATGCAAGGGAGAGGCAAGAGGCAGACAATAATCCTGGAGAACAGACCAGGTAAGTGGAATGAATGTTCCTTTGTTTATATAGTCTCTCTTCTGAAGTTGAGAAAACAAAAAACACTGATGGGATTTGGATCACAACAAGGAGAGGGAAATGAGGGCAGGAATACCCTTCTCTCCTCTTAGATTTCTCTTTATTCCTGGATAATCAGACACCTGTCCTTGAGATATCTAAGCTACCTTGTGAGTGAAATGACATGGTCCTTTATTCTAAGTTTGACTTTTTTTCTTTTTTTGTGTTGGCAGCAAGCTATCACAGAGGGATAAAATTCTGTCCCTGGGCCGGAAGAAATTCAACATGGATCCTGAAAAGGTAGGATTTGCTCATTCCACCAAAGAGGATAAAACTGGAAGAACTTCTGTTGGCTACTAGTCCACTTGCAGTCACTCACGTCAAAGGAACTATGGCATGGGACTGTGGGGCTGGTTTCCTACCTCACTAAGGCTCCAGTTAGTAGCACTCTCCATTCTGTTCCTGAATAAGGTGTTCTGATATGATCAAGCCGTGTTGCCTACAACCATCACGTGTTTATAAGCCACCTCGTACGATTCAACCCAAAACTAAGAGAACTAAAGGGAGTTTAACACGGCCAACATGTCATGAGAGCCAAATTTCCTCCAGCACAGCTTTCTTCACTGTGAGAGGCTGAGTTTGCTGTGGTGTGATAGAGGAGGATGAACTAAGAAGAAGGTGAGAAGTTTTGAGAGGGTGCCAGGTTCCTTCGCTCCTTCAGATCAGAAGAGCACAGGAGCTGCCTCTGTTGTTTGGAAAGCAGTTTTGGGTTTGGTAGTATTGGTTAAACTGTGGAGTAAATACAGCTTTTTCACTTTCTGGGACTCTGACCAGTAATGTCAAGACTCCATTGCCTTCAACTCTTTGCAGAAAGCTCTAAACCCCTCATGATTAAGTAGAGAAGGTGTGAGAAGGACAGTTCCTTCTTCCTTCCTCGTCGCTGGTGAACCACTGTTTTGAGCTCTGTAAGGCAAACCACAAACTGAGATCAAACGATAGCTCAGTGTCAGCTAAGCACCACAGCTAACATCTTGAGTGGCTGCTGCTCTATGTGCCAGCTTTTCTTGCCTCTTCCTGTGCCCTGCTGAGACTATTAAGATGCCTTCCCCAGCATCCACACCACAGCTGGAGTGCTTGCCAGTCCCCTGGACCTCCCTTTACCAGTGGGAGCTGTCTCAGAGCTGCAATATCAGTACTTATATCCTGCATGAAAGGAAGGTTTTGCTTTACCTTTCTGTCTGACCTTGGTTTGAAGCCCCAGAGACACCTCTATGGCACTGTGCCATGCTGAGCAGAAATACCTAAACTAGTTCTAACCCCAAACCAGTTTAGCTTTATTAATTCAATGCTGATCAGACTGGTCAAAACGTGCCTGTATTATGCAGATCTCTGTTTATTGCCACCCTTTGCTATCAGCCATAGGCTCGGAGGTGCTGCAACACAAGGAAATTTCTTTGCCCCTCCTTGCTAAGGTTACACTCTGTCCGTGCAATGCTGATCTTTTAAATGAGTTCCTATCTCCAAGATCTCATGGAAAGTTCCTGAGGCTAGAGGAGGTAAACATTAGGAATCTGGCTGAATAAAACCTTTGGGGAGAAAAATTTTCTTCTGAAAAACGGAACCCCATCATCACTGCAATGTTTGGCAAAATTAATTTGATTTTACCAAAATTCCATCTGGGGAAAAAGAAAGGGAAAATAGCATAGAAAAATCTCCCAAACATTTCAATTTCTTCTTTTGAAACTGCTTTTTCTTTGGGGCATTTAGAAATCCCTTCTTATCTATTACGAGGCAAAGTGAAATGATTCTATTGAAGTAGAACATTTTGATGGATCTAAAACAATTTTCATTCCTTTATTGTATTTTGTGAGGAGAATTGCAATGTGGTCTGCAGAACTGCAGTCTTGCTAGATCTTGTCAAGAATACTTTGAACAAAACCTCAGCTTTCCCTGCCTTTGAAAATCACAAAATTCTCTCTGAAATAGGATATGGACTCTTTGCACAACCCAAATCAGACCTCTGTATTCCTTAAAAAGCATATCCCATCCTTACTGACTGGGAGGGATGGAGCTGAAAAGATTGCAGACTTCTCTGTTCTGTGGCATAGAAGAAAAATCTAGGAAAAAAATTATTTTAACTTTTCCCTAGCCCATATTTTTGTATCAAGTCCATATTTCTGTCTAAGTACATTTTGTATGTCTTTTTTTAAGTAAACAATTTTTTTCTTTAAGTTAATTTAGAAAATAATTTTGGCATTTAGAAACAAAGCACTAAGATATTTTGATTGAAAATATTAGAATTAATTCTTTTGACTTTGCCTTTTTGGACTTTTAACCTACATTGCCCTTTTTTTATTTGCTTGAGTTTCCATCCCAGTGAAACATTTAGCCAGATCTAGGGATGAAATGGAAATGGGACTAACCACCCATAGGTGGAGGGGGATGGAATAAAGATGAGAACATGGCTGTGGTTTTCCATAAAGGGGCTGAGGAATAACAGAGGAGACAAGTTTATCAAAGCTAAGGAAGGCTAATATCAGGGTATTGGGGTCATACTTTCTCATCAGACCACAGAACTGTCTTGCTTCACTATCTTGCTTCTCATTTCCAGGGGATCCAGTACCTGATTGAGCACAGGGTATTGTCCTCAGACCTGCAGGAGATCGCCAAATTTCTCCACAAGGGTGAAGGTCTGAACAAGACAGCCATTGGGGATTACCTGGGTGGAAGGTGAGCAACCAAGACAGGATGAGGAGACCCTTTGGAGGCCCTGTCCTGCCTGGTCCCCCTCAACTACTGTTTTGGATGATCTGTGGCAGAACTCAGCCAGGTGCCAAGGCTGAACACACCTCCAGCTGCAGTGGGCTGGGTGGACAGTACACCCCTGGGAGAGTCTTCGCAGTGTAACTAAGTTTGGCTGTACAATCTTCCTTTCCTCCTGCCTTTAATGGGGTCAGTCTTCTCAGACAAGAGTACACATCTTGGCTTCTTCTTGGTCAGAGGCTGGGATAGAGGCAGGTACATCCTGTCACACCAAGGGGCATCCAAACTGAGCAGGGTCAAGGCTGTCTTCTGACCTTTTCCCTTTTTCCTTTCCCAGGGACACCACAAACATTCAGATCCTCCAAGCCTTTGTGGCATGTCACCAGTTTGCCAACCTCAACCTGGTTCAGGCACTGAGGTGAGTGAACATGCTGGATGCAGAAGACAGTGCCAGGGCCCATCTTACCACTGGGTCTTGCCACCCAGGAAAGTCCAGCCCAGCTAGGCTGAAATGGGAGCTTCCCAAGGCCCCACTGCATGTGTTGGCTCTCAGGCTGTTACTCTGTGAGGTGTCAGCAGCTTATCTGGGGGGAACTCTTTAATGGCCTCTTGACTGGACTGGCCAAGTGCAGAAAAGATGGGAAAAACAAAGTGGGTCACTGTGGATTCAGTGCCTAGGGGGGATGGGGAAAGTTATTTTTTGCATCAGGAAGCATGTCTGTCCACAGTGCCTATTATGTCAGTGACAAAGTGACTCTGTCTTAGTGCATCTTGTTTTCTTATAGGCCACCTCCTGGCAGGACTCTTTCTTTTGAGGTCTGTCCTGCTTTGTAGGGCACTCATGAGGGAAACAGAGCCATGATTTCCATGATGTTTAGTTCTGCTTCCTACTTTTTGTGTGTTTAAGGCTGATGAACTCAGGCAATTTCTAGAGGGAGGAGCAGAGCTCCTGCTTCATGCACTGCGTGGTCTCCCCAGTGTGATGGGATGTCTTCTTTTATTTTCATGGTGTCTCACGGGTTGAGGGGAGGGATCAATGTCCCTTATACCCAATCTGACTAACTCTCTGGCATGTGCTCCTGATAGACAGTTCCTGTGGAGCTTCCGGCTGCCTGGGGAAGCGCAGAAGATTGACCGGATGATGGAGGCCTTTGCCAACTGGTACTGCAAGTGTAACCCAGGAGTATTCCAGTCCACAGGTAGTTATGGGGAGAAGGCCTGGAAAGCTGAGCTACACTGTTTGTTAGAGAGAGGATCCTCCCTTTTCTATTCCCAGAGCACCAAGGGCATCACTTGGAAGTGTGTTTCCCCTTAAGCTGGAGGAGCCAGCCCAGTTCCTGTGAAGCTTTTCAATAAGCTGAGGGCCTTCAGTCATCCTTTTGCTACTGTGCTCCAGTCCATTCCCACAGGCAATAGAGTGGAGAAGTGCTCCCAGCCTCACATGAGGTACACATCATCGCAGCAAGGATAGCACTGACAGATGTAGGTCTGTAGAAACTTTCCTGATGGCAGAGCCATTACTGGACCAGATCTGCCCACCTTGCCTCATTATCCTGGAGGGATGGTATCACCTCCACCATAGGAGATCAACTCTGTCCCTCTTTCTCCTAGCAGAGTGCATATCTCCCTTCTCCTACAACTGAGAGGATGGCACTGTTCTTCAGTGACTAGAAACCAAGCCACCTGCTAGGGTATGGATTGATCTGCCCTCTTAAGACAAGTGCCACCCATCCTGGTTTTCTTTCTCATTGCTAGATACCTGTTATATACTCTCCTTCTCTATCATCATGCTTAACACCAGCCTGCACAACCCCAATGTGAAAGACAAGCCTCACTTTGAAAGGTTTGTATCCATCAACAGAGGCATTGACAATGGAGGGGACCTGCCAGAAGAGCTCTTAAAGGTAAGAAGACTTCCCATTTTCTCATCAGTTCCTCTTCTCTCTGCTTGCAACCCACTGACAAGCAAAGGTCCAGAGGTCTCAGTGTAATACAGGCCTACTGACCTTCTGCAAGGGGAAAAGTCTGCATGGAGAAAGAGAGCAGTATGTACAAAAGCAAATCTGGAAAGTGTGGAAACTGCTTTGGGAAGGAGCTGCACACATGCTTGTTGGTGAGGGCATGAAGCAAGAGAGACAGGGCTGGAGATATTAAGGGAATAGCTCTATCAGCTTAAGAAAGTTTGTGCTTTTACGTGTGTATGTGTGAGAGAGGAACAGGTACTGTTGTGTGTCATGTAGATATGGGAACATGTGAATGAGGCACCCACCTCTGTGGGAGGCAGCTGAGCACCTCACTGTCATCCAGCTTTGAAAGTACTAGCTCCCAAGGGGACTGTCTTTCTAGTATGTCTGTGTGTGAGCCAATGCCACAGTGGCTGAGGCTATGAATCCCTTTCCCTTTTTCATGCCTAAATGTTTCAGCTGACTCCAGTATTTGCATCAGTCAGGACATCAGCACCTGACCTCTCTTACACCAGGATATATATTTGAATTAGTAGAACCAGCAGGCCCCAGTGAGTGTCAGGGTCTCTTCCAGCATCTGTAAAGCCCTCAGAAGGTCCATCCAGGTGTCTCTGACCCCAGAGGATGAAGATGCAGAGACAGGAGATGCATCCATTAGCAGAGCTGGTACTTCCATTTTTCCAAAGGCTCAGCAGGCATGGGACCTGCCCTATGAGGTCCAGTAGAGGTGGGCAGCCTGCCTACGTGTGTCTGGCTTCACCCAGCCAGCGTGGGCAGAGTAACTTCTGCCTTGTGGGTGTGCCTACATCCCACACTTGGGTTTGCTGAGCAGCATCCCCTCAGGGTAAAACCTTTAGATTTTTCTCCAGTGCCATTTCTTTCAGGCAATTTGAAGGAAGTTGTAGGAGCCTGTGGTTTCTTTTCTATTATTATTTTTAATTGGCTTGGGATTTGTGTAATAAATGACAGCAAATACGATGATGTGAGTAACATTTCAGTATCCCTTGAAAGCTAGTAACCTGCCTCCCTGCCACTCTGCTGTTAGGCACATCACCCATTGTTGTCCCTCAGTGCCAGAGCCTTGGTTCTATGAAATATGCCTCCCTGTGGCCATGTAGCTGTGTATGCTGGTCTCTACATACAACTTCTCAGCAGTGTTTGGCACCACCAACCCAGGGTGTAAATGGGGCTGCAGTCTCTGCCATGTTGAGTCTCCATCCTAGTGCTTTAATACTACCCATAGCAGCACTTGTGATGTGCTGGATTTTGTCACTGCAGCCTGTCTTGCTATGGGTGCACCATTTAGTGTCTGTGACTTCCAAATTGAGTCTCTTTTTATGACACAAGATACAGAAAAGAGCTAGTGATCCCCCTTTGGACCCAATGTGGGTCTGAGAGCTCCTGTATCCTCAGTGCTCACTGCCTGCTCCTCTGCTCCTTGCCCACCTGCCCTAGATGGACCTAGGATAGTTGTGTACAAGCTTTGTCAGAATTCTCTCTTCCTTCCTTCCTTCCTTCCTTCCTGCCTTCCTTCCTTCCTTCCTTCCTTCCTGCCTTCCTTCCTTCCTTCCTTCCTTCCTGCCTTCCTTCCTTCCTTCCTTCCTTCCTGCCTTCCTTCCTTCCTTCCTTCCTTCCTGCCTTCCTTCCTTCCTTCCTTCCTTCCTTCCTTCCTTCCTTCCTTCCTTCCTTCCTTCCTTCCTTCCTTCCCTTCCTTCCTTTCCTTCCTTCCTTCCCTCCTTCCTTCCCTCGTTCCCTTTTCTCGTTCTCATTATTTTCCTTTATCTCTCCTCAACAACACTGATGCAGAATCTGTTTGAGAGCATAAAGAATGAGCCATTCTCCATACCGGAGGACGACGGCAATGATCTCACCCATACTTTCTTCAACCCTAACCGTGAGGGCTGGCTGCTGAAACTAGGTAAGGGGAAGGACTCCCCTAGTTCCTCTGACTTCACTGTTTGCCTGCCTCCCACCACAAATCTCCCCTGGGAACCCACCATCATCTCCGCTGTCCTTCAGTCCTGTCTGCTGCGGTGGGCAGAGGCTGACACCTGCTGTTGAAACCAACTGCCTGCTCACTCCTCCCAGCTCCTGCAGGCTCTGTCTGCTCAAAAAGGGACTCAAAAAGATATCCCTCCCTCCTCCCCATTCTCATCTCCATCAGAGCAAAATTGGCTCCCTGTGTGCATATCCACCACACAGCATCACATCCGTGGTGAGCACCATGGTTCCTCCTTGGGGCTGATCTACAGGGAGAGCTGGGAGGGTGTGTGTGCATGTCTGGAGCTTGTGGGTGGCAGGGGGAAGGACAGAAAAATGTGACTAATGGCTTTTGAACTTCATTGCTTTTAGGAGGACGCGTGAAAACCTGGAAACGACGCTGGTTCATTCTGACCGATAACTGCCTGTACTACTTTGAATATACCACGGTAAAGGCTTGACTCATGGTGGGGAAACTGTCGTGGGTGATTATGAGCCTCTGAGGGGCTAGGGAGGGCAGAGGGTAGGGGGCAAGTCTCCTCTTCTACCTTGTGCTCACAGACTGAACTCACACACCTCCAGTCTCTCTTATGCTTTTTTCTCACCTCTGCTCTTGAGGAGGAGAGAGGCTGGACACTGCAGCTGGGATCTCCTCTTAACTAAGCTCCCCATTGTGTAAATGGAGAGGGTCTCCCCAGGCATGCACTGCCCTTGTCACCTCCACAAAGGCACATGTCTGGGGAATCAGTGTCTTTAAATAGTGGTATAGATTTGAGGAGCATGTTTGGTGTTAATTCATGTTTCCTTGCCTTCAGGACAAAGAGCCCCTGGGCATTATCCCCTTGGAGAACCTATCAGTCCGGAAAGTAGATGATCCCAAAAAGCCAGTAAGTCTCCATTGGCTGGTGCCAGCTCTGCCAACACAGGATCTCAGACAGTGAGAGGGAAGAGAGAATGTACACAACCTACTCTTACCATGCTTCTTAGAGAGAAGGTGCCATTCCAAGGTGCCTTGTGCCCCAGTCTAAATATGACTGCATTTTTAATCTGTATTTCTGATGTGAACAGAGCTGTCCTTTGGGTGGCTGTATTGTGTTTTCACGCATGTGTTTGTCTAAGGGGGTCGAGATGAGTGCACACATCTGACTTCCTACTCATTTTGCACCAGCAGATGTGGGTTCGATTTCTCTCCCCAGGACTCTCCATAATGAGTTGTTGCACATGTAGACCAGACAAGACTCTGGTGTTAGGGAAGTTGCCCAGGAAGTGACACACTTTTTCTGTGTGTCTTGTGTGGCTACAGATGTGCCATGGCTCTAGAAAAAGTGCCTTCCATCTGTGTAGTGGCAGGCAGAAGAGGGGATGTTGCATCTACTTAGAAGGGGGTGAGATCTTCATGAATGGAGCAGTGACAAATCCCAGAAGGTGTTTTTTTTGATAAGTGTTGATGCTCCATCTCTCCATAAAGCCTGTTTTAGCATCCAGTCCCTCACAGAAGAAGTGGATTTACCTAAGAGGGAAGGTCCCCTAACTCACAGAGGAATTCTTGGTGTGGGGAAGGAAAGGGTCTGTTGTATTTCAAAGACAGAACGTTCTCCTCCCCTTTGAAAGCTCTCTGAGCCTGTCACTCATGGTTGAAGGCAGGATAGTCTTCTTGGTCCACCCTGTCTTCCCCTACTGCTCCGTTTTATTTCTTTTGTGACAGAACTGCTTTGAACTCTTCAATCCCAACTGCAAAGGGCAGAAGATCAAAGCCTGCAAAACAGATGGGGAAGGGAAGGTGGTTGAAGGCAAGCATCAGTCCTACAAGATATCAGCAGCCACACCAGCAGAACGTGATGAGTGGATTGAGGCAATACGGTGAGGAGACCAGAACTGGAGGCCTGAACTTGCCTTTGTTCAGTCCCAGGGAAAAATGGTCATGCAGTTTATTTGGCTATCAGAGCTTGAAAAGGGGGGTGGGAAGAAATGTTTGCAGTCTAGCAACTGTGGTACCACTTGACTTCAAAGAGTTTCAAGGTCCCTTCTGGAGAATCTGTAGCCACAGCTAAGTTCTCTGCTGTGAGTCTGCAGATCTCCAGTCCTGCATTTTGGTAAGTGCTGTCTCTATCCAAGTTCAGTTAGGTTGCCTGTGTTGCTCTTCATCATTAAATCTCTTACTTTTGCTCCCATTTCCTCTTATTTCCAGGACCAGCATCACACAGGATCCTTTCTATGATCTGGTCTCTGCCCGGAAGAAAAAGATTGCCAGCAAAAACTGAACCCTGACCTGGTCACTGACATCGGGAAGGTGTAGGTTGTTGGACAGCTTCCGTCTCACACTGGGCTCTTCCAGTGAAGACATTTGGGAGCATTGTTTCCCTCTGCTTCCCACTTGGCAGGAAGATGACTGACAGGACAGCTTGCCAGGTTTTCTTCTTCCCTTTTGAAACTGAAGGCAGAGGTGCAGGGTGCAATCCACTGAGAACTGTCAGAACTGTGGGCATGGAATTGCTCATGTCCAAAGTAAAGGCTCAGCAGCAACTGGCCTTTGGGTTCTCCCATACAGATCCAGACATGTAGGACAGGACCTGAAAAGAGATGAGAATGTCTGCAGAATGTCTCCAGCCCATCCTGTTATCAAACCAGGCCAGGGTATTTTTTTGTGAGGAACCAGGTAGATTCTCCTGGAGCAGCCAAGCATGGTCCAGACAGTTGCAGAGCAGAAAGGCCCCAGTGGTTTCTCTGCCACAAACAGATGTGTAGTGGTTGTGGGGTGAAGGCCACTGATATTTAGGATCTTACTGTGAAACCAGAGGCCAAGGTAAGACAATGATAATTCAGTTCAGAAGAAATCCATCTATACCTCTTCCTATAGCTGTGAGGGATGCCATTCTGGGAAGTCCCTGCTCTGTAACTGAGTCATAGGTTTCAGAAAATTAGAGATGTTGGATCCCTATCCAACATAAAGGATAACCAGAGAAGCAGTTCTAGGTCTTTTGTCTCTCTGTTTTGAGACTCAGGAACCAACACAGGTTTCCCTAGGGAAGAAACCCAAACATTAGCTCTCCTGATGGTTCTCCAGCCAAGGTTGCTTCCTTGTACCAGCCCAGGGGCCTGGGCTTTGTATCTGAAGTGCTTGCAGCAAGATGGAGATGCATACACCTCCCTCACACAAGCACACATACACAGAGGTATTCACAGAATCACAGCATCAGTTAAGTTGGAAAACACCTCTTGAGATCATCGAGTCCAATCTATCACCCAATGCTACCATGTCAACTAGACCATTACACTAAGTCCCATGTCCTGCCTTTCCTTAAAGACCTTCAGGGATGGTGACTCCACCACCTCCTTGGGCAGTGCATTCCAATGTCTAATCACCCTTTCTGTGAAGGAACTCCTGCTAATGTGCAACCTAAACTTCCCCTGGTGCAGCTTGAGATACATCCTCTCATCCTGTTGCTAGTTGTCTGGGAGAAGAGCCCAACACCCACCTGGCTACAACCTCCTTTCAGGTAGTTGTAGAGAGTGACAAGGGCACCCCTGAGCCTCTTCCATGCTAAACAACCCCAGCTCCCTCAGCCTCTCCTCGGAAGACTTGTGCTCCACACCCTTCACCATCCCTTCCCTGAACACAGTGCAGCACCTCAATGTCCTTCCTGAATTAAGGGTCCCAGAACTGGACACAGTACTCAAGGTGTGGCCTCACCAGTGCCAAGTACAGGGGGAGAATCACTTCGCTAGTCCTGCTGGCCATGCTATTTCTGATACAGGCCAGGATGCCTTTGGTCTTCTTGGTCACCTGGGCACACTACTGGCTCATGTTCAGCTGCTGTTGACCAGCACCCACAGGTCCTTTTCTGCTGGACCACTTTCCAGCCACTCTGCCCCCACCATTTTGCACTGCATGGGATTATAGTGGCCAAAGTGTAGGACCTGGAACTTCATCTTGTTGAACCTCATACCGTTGGTCTAAGTCCATCTCTCTAGCCTATCCAGATCCCTCTGCAGAGCTTTCCTAACCTTCGGCAGATTGACACTCCCACCTAACTTGGTCGATGAATTTACTGAGGATAGACTTGATCCCCTCATCCAGATCATCAGTAAAGATATTGAACAGAACTGGGCCCAATACTGATTCCTGGGGAACACTTCACGCCTTGGTATAATCAGGAATCAGAAGGATTTTGTGTTTCGTGTAAAGAAAGAATTAAAAGTGCTTCAATGAGCCCAAAACTCAGGGTAACATCATTGTTTTCGTGATAAAGGCAGAAGATGTGAGAGAAAGCATCATGTTCCAGTGCTAAGCAAAGCAGCCTGAGCACGGCTGCAGTCTTCCATTTTCCTTCCTGCAGAGGGCTGTATCTACCAGGCAATCTACAGCAGGGCCAGCACAGCCCGATTTTTCATTCCGGTTATTTTTGCCCAAGCCACAGGAATGTTGAATTAATTTCGAAAGGCAGGGAGCGTATCTCAGAGTTGAAGCACACGCGCACCCCAGAGAAGGAACGTGAAGGTTTTCTTCTGCTCATGCCTGCAAATGTCTCCTGCATTGAATCTTTTTGTTACTGATGTGATATGGAGTGAGTATGCTGCCTGCTGCTTTAGACCACATGTGCTTACACACACACACATTCACTCCTGCTTTGAGTTCAATGCAGGGAGGCAGGGTCATGTCCAGAGGTAGGAGGAGAAGTCAGAATATGGCCCATTATCTTGGCAACATCTCCAATATATTTAAGATAAACATAAATATGCATTTGTTGGTGAGAGATGCCCCAAAGCCTGTTATTTTCGTGAGAAATGTCTGCTCTAGTGCTTCTCAGGCTTATGGTCTGTGTGACAAAAGGCATCAAAATGTAACCTGGAGTCTCTCTTCTGCTCACAATCTGGTCTTGGGTAATCCAGGGTTTGGGAATCCTTGGGAATCCAGACTAAGCCCTTCCTACAGTTTACCTGGAACATTCCTATGACAGCAGGGTTTATCCAAGTCTTCCCAACTTCTCCTCATCCCCAATCATTCCAATTCTCTTCAGGCTGCCTATGTCCTTTCCTCTCCCTTCTTCTCCCAGATACCCACACATTGCAGAGCAAAATTATTCCTAGAAGGGACAGAGCAGGAAGGACAACTTGTGAGAGGCAAAACAATGCAGAGAGACAGGCAATAGTGCAATTTTCATCCATCAAACTAACCTTAAGAGTCAGGAGAGGTGGGACTAGGCTTTTTCTCTCCTAGAAACTGAGGTAGGGAGACCACAAGTTTCAGTTTCCATTGCCTTTCCTTGGCTCCAACAGAGAAAGTTAATTTCTAAACTCCTTGCTATACGATGCCCCAATCTCCTCAGTGTCACGAACACAATGGTACCTGATGTTGCCCACCAGCCATGCAACACGTGCTCTCTCCTAGTGGTATCCTTGACCTTATGCCTGCTGAATACCAATGTGTTTGGTATTGACCAGAGTGTCTCAGGACAGATCTATAAAACTGACCATCCATTGATACCTGTGTGCTTTGACAGATGCACTTCGGAGCCCTCAGAAATTTTATGACAGTAATGACTTGTGCAATTAGAACCAGCAGAGAACATGGTGGTTGCTGACCACCATCACACATGGCCTTTGCTGAGGGCAACTGCAGCAGCACACACATGAATGCATACACAGAGATAGACACAGAGCCCTTCAGTGCTAAATCTGACAGATTGCTGTCTGTATGGTAGATGTGCTCCTCTTTCTCATCATCGGCAGCGTATGGGGCTCACACAGACATCTGTGCAGAACACTGACACTTATTCCCTGCCTGTCTAAGGATTTCTGTGCACATCCAGCAATTGGTTTTCATAATAAATGTCCATCTATTTTCATAACACGGCTGGGAGGACAATACTGCAGATGTCTGGAATAGACCACAGCACTTCATCCTGCTTTCTCCCCACTCCTTCCCTTCCTCCCGTCCTCTGTTTATCGGCTCCTTTTCGGAAGGCTAATACATTCTAGAAATTGTTTGCAGCAACAGAGATGGAGCAGCTCTGAGAAGAGCCAGCAGTCTCATGCACTACAGCTTAGACAGAGAACATCTCTGGGAGGTAGAGGGGAAGGGCAGTGCACAAAGAGAGGCAATTACACATTCAAAGTGATCAAAGGACATCGATTGAACCTGTCTTTTTCCAGGGAGTGGATCCTTTTGGTGCTGGGGGCTCAGGAGCAAATGGAGGCCTTGGGAAGGCAAGACTCTGCACATGAATTGGCCAGGAGTGGTGTTCAGTGGCCAGGTGGAATCACCCATTGGAGACACTGTCTATTCCTGGCAGGCCTGAAACTGCTCAGCTGTGTGTTACATGGCCTTCAGTGCAAATGGAAAATCAAGCAGCTCTTTTCAACCAGCTAAACAGGGTTATATGGAATGGGACTGTCAGCCTTTTAACTCCCTCTGTGATATGCCATGTGATCCCCCACACCTCACCCCTCCACAGCAGTGCAAGCATTGACACCAAGAGGGGACAACAGGTTTGCCAACTCACACCATAAACCTGGAGGAGTGGAAGGCTATGGCAATGGCCTCAGAGAAATGGGAGCCAGTCTTCATACCCTCTGGGATCAGCCATTTGTATGGAAAAAAGCACAACCTCAGTGTTTTGAAGCTGGTCTGAATGGTGCAGTCAGATTTGTGAATGCAACAGGAGCAGTTCCTCCTGTCTCCCATCCCTTATGTTTGACCACTGGAAAGCAACTGGCTACGTGAGGGTGGGGGATCCATTGAGGAACTTCCTCTCTCTTAAAACTTATTTTGAGTATGCATTTCACATAGAAAGGACAGAGCACAAAGCTAGAGAGCAGGATGGCTCTCAAAGGCACCACGGCCTCTCTGCTGCACCTTATTCTGGCTCACTTCTGCCTCCAGCTTGACAAACGGCCCATCTGGGGGGTTAGATGAAGCCCAGGCAGATGAAGGTTGAGACCTGGCCAAGGTTTCTTGGAGTGACACATCTGCAGTGGCTCTGCTCTAAGTGCCTGTGACGGGCAGGCAGGAGTCTCATCTTGCCATGCCATTTCCAATTCTGCTTTCACTCTGTGATGAAGATGAATGTTGCCTGTCCCAGGTTATCACATTCCCATGTGTGTGAGCCTGTATACAGACATCAGTTTGCACCTGAAGGCTGGTGCTACTGGGCTAAGTTCAAGGAGGCTTTGTATGGTAGGACAGTGTGATGCAAAGAAAGAGTCAGGGTGGAGAAGTCTGGGTCTGTGTGGGTTGCTGATGAAGAAGTGCTTGAAATGCCAAGGACAGGGCTTTCACCTCAGCTCCAGAGCAGGGGTGGCACAAATGTCAGGAAGATGTAAGGAATGACATCCTTTAAAGAGACTGCAACCTTTACCACAGCCACTGTGTCACACCACCAAGGGGCAGCCCATGTCTCAACAGCTGTGTGCTTTCCAAGGGGTTGAAGAGTAGTGTCACTAGACATGCCAACTCAACACTTCAGGGAGAGAGTGGAGATGGTACAAGGTGGCCAACACATATGGGCCCTCAAAGGCACAGCCTGTGCAGGGAGAGGACCATATGTCCTGCCAAGCACAGCATGCCTTTGCTCCTCTACCTTGCTGAATAAATGGGGTTACAGGTCCCTTTCCACACGTGAATACAAACACAGGTATAGATGTGTGTGAGTGTACTGTGTCCTGCACATTTATAGTCACACACACCCAAGCACATCTGTGCATATACAGATATACACACAGTCCACAGCCATCCCAGCCCAATGTTTCTCCTTGCCCTCTCCTTGCAGAAGGGCCCTGGCAAAACTGTCTGTAGGAGAAGAATGGAGATCACAGAGGAACAGGGAAGGGCAATCTTAGTGAGACTCGACAGCAAGCAGTGTGTGGAGAGAGGGACGCAGAACAGACTGCAGTGAGGTCTACAGAAACCATAGGACTCTTGCCCCATGGAGGCTACACTAGCAGGAACAGAGCCCTTCACCCGGGGCTGTGGGGAAGGACTGCTGTGGCTATGTTAAGGGACATTGCAAGGTGAGTCATTTAACTTCCTCCATCTGAAGTATTAGATTGACCTTAAGGAACCTACAGAAAAGACATTTTCTGCTGCCTCTTTAACTATGGTGGTTGGCAGCAAGGCTCCTGGAGTTGGCTGAAGAGGTGGTGATTTGTGCAATTAACGTCTAATCAGTTCTATGAATATTTATTGCAAGTCAGCCAGCTTCTGAGTGACAGTGAAGCCCTACTTGATTGGGATCACATTCACAGGTAAACCAGAGCCTCCTTTAGGGTTCACAGACCTCCCACTGGGGCAAAATGTCATAAAGGTACAGCCATTGTGCTGCACATGGGAGGCACATGTGCAGTGCGCACATGGAAAATTGTATTCAATCCTTTTTGGAGGGAGGAAAAACTAAGGCTTTACAACTGATTGTTGGGAAGAGACACCTTGAAATAGTCTGATATTCTAACAAACAAACCATGGCTGAGTTTGAGCTTGGGTGTTTGCTTTGGGTTTTGTTGGATTTGGTTGTTTGGTGTTTTGTTTGTTGGGTTTGAGTGTGTGTGTGTGTGTGTGTGCACTCTCATTTATCTTCTATTGCAGTACAGGAGAAAAAATAAAAGGGAGAGAAATAAAAGCTCCTGCAATTGTGTGAAAAGTCACATAACAATCAGGAATTTCTCAGAGCTTGTTCCCTTGACTCTTCCCTCAACATGGCATAAAGTGTGCAGAAAGCTAGTATTTTGTTTCCTCAAGAAATACTACTTTGGTGACTTTCTATCATCATCAGGAATTTTGACACGTCTTAACTTTTCCCAAATTTATGCTCCTTTCCAGAATCCTCCATTCTCTCCCTTCTCTTTCTCCCGTTAATCTTTTCACCTCAACTCTGCCTCTGGCATTTTTTGCTGTGAGGGTAGTGAGACACTGGAACAGGTTGCCCAGGGAGGCTGTGGCTGCCCCAACCCTGGCAGTGTTCACAGCCAGGTTGGATGAGGCCTTGAGCAACCTGCTCTGGTGGGAGGTGTCCCTGCCCAGGGCAGGGGGTTGAGACAAGACGATCTGTAAGATCCATTCCAGCCCCTAAAATTCTATTATTCTCTGATCTCTTTCCCACAGTGCCTTCTGCCTTCTGTGCTTTGGTCATCCCTATCCATAAACTTGCCCCAACAAATCCCCCTCTTTCTTTCTCCTGGTGCTGCCAACCCTGCCGTCCTGCTCCCTGGGCAGACTCAGTCTGCCTTGTCAGAGCCATGGGAAAACCCCCTATTATCAGTGCAATATGAGTTGTTAAACCAGAGCCAAACTCTTCTGCTCCTGCCGTTCACCTGCACTGCCAAAAACCTGTTATTACCTAAATGAAAAAGACACACGGCCCTCCCTGAGAAGGAAGAGGCACAGATAACAGTGATTTGCCTGTTGCCTGCTGCCTCCTGACTGAGAAAAACACCCCAAATTCTAGCAGGGCTTCCAGGACCATCCCTTAGTAGAGGGAGAGGGATGGAGAGGGCTCTGCACATTTTTATTTTCTGCTTGGAAATCATGGTGTGGTTTTTCATGGCAGGGTGAGAGAAGATCCTCCAAATTTGCACCACAGATATGTCCTTCCTCTCACAGTATTATGCTAAGCCTTGAGCCAAGATGGGGTGAAAATAAAAAACAAAAATGGGAGTCAATAATAAACCCAGAATAAACAGCAACGTAGCAGGGGAGGGAAGAGAAGGGAGGGTTGGCAATTCTGGTCATAATCATAGTGTGCAGGGGCCTCGTTGTTACAAATCTGTTTCCTTGTTGCAGCCCTCAACTTTCCTCACTAGCTGTAAGACTGTGCTCTGGAGCTGTGATTTCAATAACCAGGAGCAAATAAGCTGCTTGGCCCCCTCTCTAGAGGGCATTCAG